>NC_069503.1:897186457-897258957 GCF_027579735.1 Bombina bombina | reverse complement strand
TTGTTTGTCAGTTCTCATTGTGCCAATTTTTGTTTTTATTTTTATTTTTTATTGTAATAAATAATACACATGTCACAGCACTGTTTTTATTGTGTAACTAGATACCCTGTTTGAGGTCGCTCGGGGGGTTTATCATGCTCTAGGTCTGATACAATGGGGCTGGTTGTAGTATGTCTGCACATCTACCTTATTGCCTCTTGATCTTCAACACTTCGGTGGTTATACTATAGGTATTATCTTTTAGGGTTTTATTCGATTATCGTGTGAGATGCTCTGTGACTACGCTTAGCCACATTAACATCGTTATCACCTCTATTGGTGTGAGCTTTTTCACATTTTCTATATAGGTGATGTATTTATGTTGGCAACAGCTAGAGGTGGTTTAGGTTATTTTACTTGTCATGTTATTTTACTTTCCTTTATATATTCTTCTGGAGTATAACTATTACGTATGATTTATGTATATATCCTTTACTTGTGGATAACATAGGGGGTGTATTGCACATTTAAAGGTGCTTGGTCAATGGACTCAGGGTATACAACTGCCTTTGGTCAGTTGGGTTTTTTATAGGTTTTGATAGTGTTGGGGCATTTGTTGTGTAGGCTTTGTGGCTTATCTATTTGCCAAGGATATCTTATGTAAATAGCTCTTTAGCCTGACATGCCTCTGCTAAGCATGTCTGTCACTTTATGTTTTTTGGATTGGTCATAAATTGTTATTTGTGATGGACTCTGAGGCAGTATGCACAGGCTGATTGTTGCTTTATGTATTAATAATGCTAAATGCTAATTTATCTTTAGTTTTTATTCCACTGATAGTGAGTGGCGTTCTGACAGGCGATATGTGTTTTGTGGGTTGTACGCCCACTGACCGCTGGTATCCTATCGGAAAGGGTTTTCAGCTAAGACACGCCTTTTCTACTTCTCTGGCCGAATATTGGCACTTTGTTTCCTTTGGGGCTATGTTACAGTATGCACTGGTTGTTTGAGTGTGATCAGGTATATTTTATTTTATTCAGCATTGGTGTCTATAACTTGGAGATAGGGATTGGCGGTGGAGCCTGATAGATATGAGATTTGAGTTTGATCGGAGGATAGGGAGTGATAGTGCAGTGTCACGCTGAACGATCTGATGCTATGGGCATGCGGTCCATTAAAGAATCTCTGCAAGAGGGATGGCCGCGGGATTTAGATGAATTGTTCAGACGCTGTACTCTATTTTGGTGTTGACGGGTGATTGCCTAAGGCGTCCTTAGTGACCAGGGGCGTCATCCTTAGTTACACTTCAATGACGTATTTGTTGTGGATGCAAGAAGGATGCTGATTGGTCGGATTTCGATCATCACCTTATTTGCTGATTTTCTATTTTGAGTTTGTTTCTCCACTAGCCTGTCTGCCTTGTATCAGACACGAGTGTGATTGCCTCATTGTAGCGACTATTCAGGGCATGATTTTATCTAAACTTTATTCTGTTTTTTACATTATTATTTTCACTATGCAAATGTTAACACATTTATTATTCATTTTGATTGGTCACAAAGAGGGGTGTGTTGGATATTTGGCCGCTATTGGTCAATCCTGTGGGGAGGGTGATTTGGAGCCTATTTAAAGGCTGTTTTTCACATTAATTGGTCAGAGGAAGGGACTGTTGCTGTCCCGAAACGTCACTAATTTTTCATTAAACTTGCTTATCACCGTTGGAGTAAGCTCAGTGAGTGCTTCCTCTTTTTCACATTATTACAAACTACCTCTAAAGCACCCTGACAGTTGCAATGAGCTGGTGAGAGTGCACTTACACCATTTTTTGAGTATATATATACATATATATATATATATATATATATATATATTAGTGTGTGTGTGTATATACACTGTGTGTGTGTGTGTGTGTGTATATATATATATATATATATATATATATATATATATATATATATATATATATATATATATATATATATATATATTAGTGTGTGTATGTGTGTGTGTGTGTGTATGTACAGTACATATATATATACACATATATTAGTGTGTGTATGTGTAGTGTGTGTATGTGTGTGTGTAGAAAGTATTTGGACTCACATTTTGTTATGTTGCAGCCTTATGCTAAAATTATTTTTTTTTAAAATTCCTGTCAATCTACACTTTATATGCATAAAAACTGATTTTTTGATAACTTTGCAAATTTATAAAAAAAATAATAATTAAATATCACATTGAGATAGATATTCAAGCCCTTACCTCAGTATTTCAGCAATTCACAGTTATTGCCTCAAGTTTTTTTGGATATGATGCTACAAGCTTTGCACACCTGGATTTGAGGATTTTCTGCTATTCCTCTAGGCAGATCCTCCCAAACTTGGATGGGGACCGTCACCGGACAGCCATTTTCAGGTCTCCAGAGATGTTCATTTGGGTTCAATTCCGGGCTCTGGCTGGGCCACTCAAGGAAATTCACAGATTTGTATTTAAGCCACATAAACATTGCCTTTGCTGTATGCCTAGAGTCATTGTCCTGTTGGAAGGGGAACTTTCATCCCCGTATGAGGTCCTCAGTGCTCTTGACAAGGTTTTCATTAAGGATATCTCTGCATTTTGCTGCATTCAGATTTGTCTAGACCCTGACCAGTCCACCAATCCCTGCCGCTAAACAAAATCCCCAAAGCATGATGCTACCACCACAATGCTTCACATTTGAGATGAAATTACACAGGTAATTAGCAGTGCCAGGTTTCCTACGGATTTGACACTTGAAATTGAGGCCAAACTGTTCAATTTTCATTTTATCAAACCAGAGAATCTTGTTTATTACAGTTTGAGAGTAATTTAGGTGCTTTTTTAAAATCCCAAGCAGGCTTTCATGTGTCCACTCTGCCATAAAGCCCAGATTTTTCCCATCTCTATGCCTGATCTCTGGAGCTCAACCAGAGTGACCATCAGGCTTTTAGTCACCTCTCTTACCAAGGCCCTTCTTCCCCAATAGCGCAGTTTGGCTGTAGCTGTTTTTTTCCCTTCAAAATTCTTTTTTTTTTTGTAGCCATCCACAGATCGGTGTCTGAACCCAATCCTATCTCTGCTGGAAGTTCCTTGTGCCTCATGACTTGTTTTGTTTTTTTCTGATATGAAGTTTCAGCTTTGAGACCTTAAATAGACATGTGTGGCCTTTCCACATCGTAAATGGTCGGAACACTTATGTCAATGTAATATTTCTCTTTTTTTTTTTCTTTTTACTTACGGCTAGATTACGAGTTTTACGTTATGCATGAAAAAGCCTCATAATGCTGCTTTTTCACTACTGCTGGTATAACGAGTTTCCGTAACGCCACAAAAATAACCATCTACGCTCAAATCCATAACATAAACCCAGCCCCAGTAGTTAATGATATACCGCTAACAAAAACATCCCCAAATCACTTCAAAAACATTACACAAAGTACACTTACACTCATACAAACACTCCACAATATTACTTTTTCATATTAAAATTTTTCATGTCAAAATAGAACGGATCAAAGTTACGAGATCTCGAGTGTTTGAAAAAAAAGGCACACAAACCCATTTTACATTGACAGACGGGAACATACACTCATCTAGCTACATCTAACTTCAAATATTATCACATACATACACAATTAGATACATACAAACAATATACAGTACATTACCTACATAAAAATAGATTTTTATTATGAAATAAACCTGATTTAGCTACTTTTTCACACAAGAACATGATGTCACTCACTTTACGCTCAACACAAGTGTTGGATTTTATTTCTCTTTCAATTTTTCTTTAACTCATTCATACTTGCGTTAGTCCCGCTATGACAAATAGATCAAGAATTTACTATTTCCCTATGGAGTTATGGCTTTAACTTGTGTGAACATCACTACAACATCAAAATCTTAAAGGAAATTACATTACATCAACTACAAATCACCATCAACAATACGAAATCGGTTTTAAAAATTACATCATATTTAAACAGACAGAAAATTAATTTTTACATTTCATTATTCACAAACAGTAGTCAATTTTAAACACGTCTCATTTACCTCTATTATAACATTTAATTTATTCAACTCATATGCTTGGATGAACAGCATATCTACATAGGCTCACCAATGATGATTGGTGGATGCACATACACGACTTTTGTCATTGACTCATACATATGCATTGATAATAAGGGGAAAAAACATATAAACAATGAACACATTTACATCATATAACTACATTGTGGAAGGTTGCTTAAAATTGGATTCTCTCTCGTAATCACGAAACATTAATTATGTATTTAGTGTCCCTTTAATATCATCACCATTAGGAATTACGTACAATAATAATATATCATTAGAACAGATTACAGTTGTCGCTTTTTTGGAAGGAACAGCAATGCTATACTGCTTTATATAAATCAGCATATGTGGGAGAGAATCACAATACATACATAGATGTACATAACAGACATCACACCAAAGCACACATTTATATTTTTAATCAGCTCACAAGAAGAATGTTGCAAATTACAACAACAGAATGAAGATTTTCAAACTAGACAGGCAGGTTGCTAATATGATGATGTAATTCTAAGCTTCAAATACAAATACAAATACAAATTACAGCATTGGGACTGTACCGCCCCTTTCAGAAGTTTCTCACTCAATACTACAATATTACATATACATAAACGAGAGTTTGGAAGATCATTATTATTATTGCGATTTTCAATGGGACACGTAAAATATTGACATCTCGCCAATCACTTATATATATAATATAATAGATGTCAGCCGGAAGATCTTCATTATTATTGAGATTACAATGGGACACGTAAAATATTGACATCACACCAATCACTTATATATAGAATATTACAGATGTCACACGTTACTTTATCGTTTGGAAACAATATTGCAGCAACATTGATCGATCAGATTCTATGCCATGTCTATGCACACATTATACACAAGTATGCACTTTGAATCATGTTAGCAGGGACGTGTGTTTTATAAAATAAGATCGCATTTACTAAGTATTTGTTACGCATATGAACAAACATTACGAAGGTGCACTGTATATGTTACATTTTACACTTTCAAAACAGAATGAGAAGCAGTCTGCCAGGAACGAACAGCAGCATCAATAGCTTGTTCTATGGCCCGGTTGCCACCTGGTAGTAGCTTCTTTCTGCCCAATTGTGCTTTTCACAGAGGAAAACTTTCCTGTAGTATATCAGTCTGATCCCGCCTACATGGTCAGTCCAGCACCGAAATACCAGGCAATTCTCCTCTGAACAAGGAACATGACAACCCCAGACGATCGTTTCGGCCTCCTTTGGGCCTCGTCAGTGAGGTGCAGCCATATCCCTCTAAGCACATTGGGCAAGGAGTCCACGTCTGGTTTCCCCCATCACCCTTAGGGAAACTATCCCCAGGGTCATATTTACATATGCAAAACAGAATGAGAAGCAGTCTGCCAGGAACGAACAGCAGCATCAATAGCTTGTTCTATGGCCCGGTTGCCACCTGGTAGTAGCTTCTTTCTGCCCAATTGTGCTTTTCACAGAGGAAAACTTTCCTGTAGTATATCAGTCTGATCCCGCCTACATGGTCAGTCCAGCACCGAAATACCAGGCAATTCTCCTCTGAACAAGGAACATGACAACCCCAGACGATCGTTTCGGCCTCCTTTGGGCCTCGTCAGTGAGGTGCAGCCATATCCCTCTAAGAACATTGGGCAAGGAGTCCACGTCTGGTTTCCCCCATCACCCTTAGGGAGACTATCCCCAGGGTCATATTTACATATGCAAAACAGAATGAGAAGCAGTCTGCCAGGAACGAACAGCAGCATCAATAGCTTGTTCTATGGCCCGGTTGCCACCTGGTAGTAGCTTCTTTCTGCCCAATTGTGCTTTTCACAGAGGAAAACTTTCCTGTAGTATATCAGTCTGATCCCGCCTACATGGTCAGTCCAGCACCGAAATACCAGGCAATTCTCCTCTGAACAAGGAACATGACAACCCCAGACGATCGTTTCGGCCTCCTTTGGGCCTCGTCAGTGAGGTGCAGCCATATCCCTCTAAGCACATTGGGCAAGGAGTCCACGTCTGGTTTCCCCCATCACCCTTAGGGAAACTATCCCCAGGGTCATATTTACATATGCAAAACAGAATGAGAAGCAGTCTGCCAGGAACGAACAGCAGCATCAATAGCTTGTTCTATGGCCCGGTTGCCACCTGGTAGTAGCTTCTTTCTGCCCAATTGTGCTTTTCACAGAGGAAAACTTTCCTGTAGTATATCAGTCTGATCCCGCCTACATGGTCAGTCCAGCACCGAAATACCAGGCAATTCTCCTCTGAACAAGGAACATGACAACCCCAGACGATCGTTTCGGCCTCCTTTGGGCCTCGTCAGTGAGGTGCAGCCATATCCCTCTAAGAACATTGGGCAAGGAGTCCACGTCTGGTTTCCCCCATCACCCTTAGGGAGACTATCCCCAGGGTCATATTTACATATGCAAAACAGAATGAGAAGCAGTCTGCCAGGAACGAACAGCAGCATCAATAGCTTGTTCTATGGCCCGGTTGCCACCTGGTAGTAGCTTCTTTCTGCCCAATTGTGCTTTTCACAGAGGAAAACTTTCCTGTAGTATATCAGTCTGATCCCGCCTACATGGTCAGTCCAGCACCAAAATACCAGGCAATTCTCCTCTGAACAAGGAACATGACAACCCCAGACGATCGTTTCGGCCTCCTTTGGGCCTCGTCAGTGAGGTGCAGCCATATCCCTCTAAGCACATTGGGCAAGGAGTCCACGTCTGGTTTCCCCCATCACCCTTAGGGAGACTATCCCCAGGGTCATATTTACATATGCAAAACAGAATGAGAAGCAGTCTGCCAGGAACGAACAGCAGCATCAATAGCTTGTTCTATGGCCCGGTTGCCACCTGGTAGTAGCTTCTTTCTGCCCAATTGTGCTTTTCACAGAGGAAAACTTTCCTGTAGTATATCAGTCTGATCCCGCCTACATGGTCAGTTCAGCACCGAAATACCAGGCAATTCTCCTCTGAACAAGGAACATGACAACCCCAGACGATCGTTTCGGCCTCCTTTGGGCCTCGTCAGTGAGGTGCAGCCATATCCCTCTAAGCACATTGGGCAAGGAGTCCACTTCTGGTTTCCCCCATCACCCTTAGGGAGACTACCCCCAGGGTCATATTTACATATGCAAAACAGAATGAGAAGCAGTCTGCCAGGAACGAACAGCAGCATCAATAGCTTGTTCTATGGCCCGGTTGCCACCTGGTAGTAGCTTCTTTCTGCCCAATTGTGCTTTTCACAGAGGAAAACTTTCCTGTAGTATATCAGTCTGATCCCGCCTACATGGTCAGTCCAGCACCGAAATACCAGGCAATTCTCCTCTGAACAAGGAACATGACAACTCCAGACGATCGTTTCGGCCTCCTTTGGGCCTCGTCAGTGAGGTGCAGCCATATCCCTCTAAGCACATTGGGCAAGGAGTCCACGTCTGGTTTCCCCCATCACCCTTAGGGAGACTATCCCCAGGGTCATATTTACATATGCAAAACAGAATGAGAAGCAGTCTGCCAGGAACGAACAGCAGCATCAATAGCTTGTTCTATGGCCCGGTTGCCACCTGGTAGTAGCTTCTTTCTGCCCAATTGTGCTTTTCACAGAGGAAAACTTTCCTGTAGTATATCAGTCTGATCCCGCCTACATGGTCAGTCCAGCACCGAAATACCAGGCAATTCTCCTCTGAACAAGGAACATGACAACCCCAGACGATCGTTTCGGCCTCCTTTTGGCCTCGTCAGTGAGGTGCAGCCATATCCCTCTAAGCACATTGGGCAAGGAGTCCACGTCTGGTTTCCCCCATCACCCTTAGGGAGACTATCCCCAGGGTCATATTTACATATGCAAAACAGAATGAGAAGCAGTCTGCCAGGAACGAACAGCAGCATTAATAGCTTGTTCTATGGCCCAGGTTGCCACCTGGTAGTAGCTTCTTTCTGCCCAATTGTGCTTTTCACAGAGGAAAACTTTCCTGTAGTATATCAGTCTGATCCCGCCTACATGGTCAGTCCAGCACCGAAATACCAGGCAATTCTCCTCTGAACAAGGAACATGACAACCCCAGACAATCGTTTCGGCCTCCTTTGGGCCTCGTCAGTGAGGTGCAACCATATCACTCTAAGCACATTGGGCAAGGAGTCCACGTCTGGTTTCCCCCATCACCCTTAGGGAGACTATCCCCAGGGTCATATTTACATATGCAAAACAGAATGAGAAGCAGTCTGCCAGGAACGAACAGCAGCATCAATAGCTTGTTCTATGGCCCGGTTGCCACCTGGTAGTAGCTTCTTTCTGCCCAATTGTGCTTTTCACAGAGGAAAACTTTCCTGTAGTATATCAGTCTGATCCCGCCTACATGGTCAGTCCAGCACCGAAATACCAGTGGTCAGAGAAGAATTGCCTGGTATTTCGGCACTGGACTGTCATTGGGCAGGGTCAGACTGATATGCTACAGGATATTTTTTCTCTGTGAAGGGGCATAGTGTGCTAAAAGAGTATGCACCCTGAGTGGCACACTATAATAAAATGAACAGGCACGGAAGTTTTTCCAGCTTTTGTTCTGTCTCAGCTGAGTGCATCTCTCTCTCTCTCTCTTTTTATTTATGCAAATTGCTCTTGGGTCTCCCTAAGAGTAAAAGGGGAAACCAGACGTGGACTCCTTGCACACATGCCCTTAGAGAGATCCGACTGCACCTCACTGACGAGGCCCACAGAAGGCCGAAACGATCGTCTGGGGTTGTTGTTTCTCTTGTTCAGAGAAGAATTGCCTGGTATTTTGGCGCTGGACTGTCATTGGGCCAGGGTCAGACTGATATGCTACAGGATATTTTTTCTCTGTGAAGGGGCATAGTGTGCTAAAAGAGGTATGCACCCTGAGTGGCACACTATAATAAAATGAACAGGCACGGAAGTTTTTCCAGCTTTTGTTCTGTCTCAGCTGAGTGCATCTCTCTCTCTCTCTCTTTTTATTTATGCAAATTGCTCTTGGGTCTCCCTAAGAGTAAAAGGGGGAAACCAGACGTGGACTCCTTGCACACATGCCCTTAGAGAGATGCGACTGCACCTCACTGACGAGGCCCACAGAAGGCCGAAACGATCGTCTGGGGTTGTTGTTTCTCTTGTTCAGAGAAGAATTGCCTGGTATTTCGGCGCTGGACTGTCATTGGGGCAGGGTCAGACTGATATGCTACAGGATATTTTTTCTCTGTGAAGGGGCATAGTGTGCTAAAAGAGTATGCACCCTGAGTGGCACACTATAATAAAATGAACAGGGCACGGAAGTTTTTCCAGCTTTTGTTCTGTCTCAGCTGAGTGCATCTCTCTCTCTCTCTCTTTTTATTTATGCAAATTGCTCTTGGGTCTCCCTAAGAGTAAAAGGGGAAACCAGACGTGGACTCCTTGCACACATGCCCTTAGAGAGATGTGACTGCACCTCACTGACGAGGCCCACAGAAGGCCGAAACGATCGTCTGGGGTTGTTGTTTCTCTTGTTCAGAGAAGAATTGCCTGGTATTTCGGCGCTGGACTGTCATTGGGCAGGGTCAGACTGATATGCTACAGGATATTTTTTCTCTGTGAAGGGGCATAGTGTGCTAAAAGAGTATGCACCCTGAGTGGCACACTATAATAAAATGAACAGGCACAGAAGTTTTTCCAGCTTTTGTTCTGTCTCAGCTGAGTGCATCTCTCTCTCTCTCTCTTTTTATTTATGCAAATTGCTCTTGGGTCTCCCTAAGAGTAAAAGGGGAAACCAGACGTGGACTCCTTGCACACATGCCCTTAGAGAGATGCGACTGCACCTCACTGACGAGGCCCACAGAAGGCCGAAACGATCGTCTGGGGTTGTTGTTTCTCTTGTTCAGAGAAGAATTGCCTGGTATTTCGGCGCTGGACTGTCATTGGGCAGGGTCAGACTGATATGCTACAGGATATTTTTTCTCTGTGAAGGGGCATAGTGTGCTAAAAGAGTATGCACCCTGAGTGGCACACTATAATAAAATGAACAGGCACGGAAGTTTTTCCAGCTTTTGTTCTGTCTCAGCTGAGTGCATCTCTCTCTCTCTCTTTTTATTTATGCAAATTGCTCTTGGGTCTCCCTAAGAGTAAAAGGGGAAACCAGACGTGGACTCCTTGCACACATGCCCTTAGAGAGATGCGACTGCACCTCACTGACGAGGCCCACAGAAGGCCGAAACGATCGTCTGGGGTTGTTGTTTCTCTTGTTCAGAGAAGAATTGCCTGGTATTTCGGCGCTGGACTGTCATTGGGCAGGGTCAGACTGATATGCTACAGGATATTTTTTCTCTGTGAAGGGGCATAGTGTGCTAAAAGAGTATGCACCCTGAGTGGCACACTATAATAAAATGAACAGGCACGGAAGTTTTTCCAGCTTTTGTTCTGTCTCAGCTGAGTGCATCTCTCTCTCTCTCTCTCTTTTTATTTATGGAAATTGCTCTTGGGTCTCCCTAAGAGTAAAAGGGGAAACCAGACGTGGACTCCTTGCACACATGCCCTTAGAGAGATGCGACTGCACCTCACTGACGAGGCCCACAGAAGGCCGAAACGATCATCTGGGGTTGTTGTTTCTCTTGTTCAGAGAAGAATTGCCTGGTATTTCGGCGCTGGACTGTCATTGGGCAGGGTCAGACTGATATGCTACAGGATATTTTTTCTCTGTGAAGGGGCATAGTGTGCTAAAAGAGTATGCACCCTGAGTGGCACACTATAATAAAAATGAACAGGCACGGAAGTTTTTCCAGCTTTTGTTCTGTCTCAGCTGAGTGCATCTCTCTCTCTCTCTCTTTTTATTTATGCAAATTGCTCTTGGGTCTCCCTAAGAGTAAAAGGGGAAACCAGACGTGGACTCCTTGCACACATGCCCTTAGAGAGATGCGACTGCACCTCACTGACGAGGCCCACAGAAGGCCGAAACGATCGTCTGGGGTTGTTGTTTCTCTTGTTCAGAGAAGAATTGCCTGGTATTTCGGCGCTGGACTGTCATTGGGCAGGGTCAGACTGATATGCTACAGGATATTTTTTCTCTGTGAAGGGGCATAGTGTGCTAAAAGAGTATGCACCCTGAGTGGCACACTATAATAAATGAACAGGCACAGAAGTTTTTCCAGCTTTTGTTCTGTCTCAGCTGAGTGCATCTCTCTCTCTCTCTCTTTTTATTTATGCAAATTGCTCTTGGGTCTCCCTAAGAGTAAAAGGGGAAACCAGACGTGGACTCCTTGCACACATGCCCTTAGAGAGATGCGACTGCACCTCACTGACGAGGCCCACAGAAGGCCGAAACGATCGTCTGGGGTTGTTGTTTCTCTTGTTCAGAGAAGAATTGCCTGGTATTTCGGCGCTGGACTGTCATTGGGCAGGGTCAGACTGATATGCTACAGGATATTTTTTCTCTGTGAAGGGGCATAGTGTGCTAAAAGAGTATGCACCCTGAGTGGCACACTATAATAAAATGAACAGGCACGGAAGTTTTTCCAGCTTTTGTTCTGTCTCAGCTGAGTGCATCTCTCTCTCTCTCTCTCTTTTTTTATTTATGCAAATTGCTCTTGGGTCTCCCTAAGAGTAAAAGGGGAAACCAGACGTGGACTCCTTGCACACATGCCCTTAGAGAGATGCGACTGCACCTTACTGACGAGGCCCACAGAAGGCCGAAACGATCATCTGGGGTTGTTGTTTCTCTTGTTCAGAGAAGAATTGCCTGGTATTTCGGCGCTGGACTGTCATTGGGCAGGGTCACACTGATATGCTACAGGATATTTTTTCTCTGTGAAGGGGCATAGTGTGCTAAAAGAGTATGCACCCTGAGTGGCACACTATAATAAAATGAACAGGCACGGAAGTTTTTCCAGCTTTTGTTCTGTCTCAGCTGAGTGCATCTCTCTCTCTCTCTCTCTCTTTTTATTTATGCAAATTGCTCTTGGGTCTCCCTAAGAGTAAAAGGGGAAACCAGACGTGGACTCCTTGCACACATGCCCTTAGAGAGATGCGACTGCACCTCACTGACGAGGCCCACAGAAGGCCGAAACGATCGTCTGGGGTTGTTGTTTATCTTGTTCAGAGAAGAATTGCCTGGTATTTCGGCGCTGGACTGTCATTGGGCAGGGTCAGACTGATATGCTACAGGATATTTTTTCTCTGTGAAGGGGCATAGTGTGCTAAAAGAGTATGCACCCTGAGTGGCACACTATAATAAAATGAACAGGCACGGAAGTTTTTCCAGCTTTTGTTCTGTCTCAGCTGAGTGCATCTCTCTCTCTCTCTTTTTTTATTTATGCAAATTGCTCTTGGGTCTCCCTAAGAGTAAAAGGGGAAACCAGACGTGGACTCCTTGCACACATGCCCTTAGAGAGATGCGACTGCACCTCACTGACGAGGCCCACAGAAGGCCGAAACGATCGTCTGGGGTTGTTGTTTCTCTTGTTCAGAGAAGAATTGCCTGGTATTTCGGCGCTGGACTGTCATTGGGCAGGGTCAGACTGATATGCTACAGGATATTTTTTCTCTGTGAAGGGGCATAGTGTGCTAAAAGAGTATGCACCCTGAGTGGCACACTATAATAAAATGAACAGGCACGGAAGTTTTTCCAGCTTTTGTTCTGTCTCAGCTGAGTGCATCTCTCTCTCTCTCTCTTTTTATTTATGCAAATTGCTCTTGGGTCTCCCTAAGAGTAAACGGGGAAACCAGACGTGGACTCCTTGCACACATGCCCTTAGAGAGATGCGACTGCACCTCACTGACGAGGCCCACAGAAGGCCGAAACGATCGTCTGGGGTTGTTGTTTCTCTTGTTCAGAGAAGAATTGCCTGGTATTTCGGCGCTGGACTGTCATTGGGTAGGGTCAGACTGATATGCTACAGGATATTTTTTCTCTGTGAAGGGGCATAGTGTGCTAAAAGAGTATGCACCCTGAGTGGCACACTATAATAAAATGAACAGGCACGGAAGTTTTTCCAGCTTTTGTTCTGTCTCAGCTGAGTGCATCTCTCTCTCTCTCTCTTTACATTTTACACTTTCACATTACGATTCATTGGGGGAAAACAAAATTTCAGCAAACACCTAAAAAAACGCCCACTTTGAAAGCATTCGCGCCGCTCACATACAATCAAGTGTATACAATCCGCAATCATTACAAACACGCTACCATTGGACATATTGCACTATAAATCCCCCAAACAACATGGCCAAAGCGTCCCTTGTGATCGACATTGTATCATATCACTTTTGTGTTTTTGCATACCTTGTTACTCCTTGTGTGTTTGCTCTGCTGTTTGGCTTTGTGCTGCTTAGCTTGGCAAATATGGATGATCTGCACGAGTTGTGTACAATCGAATCAGGCTTGCTCGGCGTCTCCAAGAGAGACAAAGGGCTCATCTGGTTAGAGGTCCTCGTGTTGAAAGGGTGAGGCCCACTTTGGATAACATGAGCGACTTCGAGGTATATGACAAGTATAGGCTCATTCGCGAACAGCTCATTAGCCTTTACGATGTACTTAAACCTCATATGGAGCCACGTAGATGTATGCAAACTGCAATCCCTAGCATGACCAAGATGCTAAATTGCATACACGTCCTGGCTTTCAGAAGTTTTCAATCCGGAGAGGGGTAGATGCATTAGCTTTCTCAGGGTACCTTCTCTGTGGTTTTTGACAACTTTCTGGACTCCATGGTACGAATCAGTAAGCATTATATAGGATTCCCTCAAAATGATGGCCATTGGAGGTGCCTGAAGAGGGAATTCTATGCAATAGCTCGAATGCCCAATGTCTTGGGAGCAATAGATTGCACCCACATTGTGCTACGTGCTCCTGCAGATGACCTACCCTTCCGAAATTGCAAACACTTCCATAGTCTGAATGTGCAGTTTGTTTGCAACGCACGGATGCAGATTATGCAGGTGTGTGTGAATTTCGGCAGGGCTTGTCATGATGCCCGCATCCTCAGACAGTCGTCCCTGTGGCGGCAGTTTAAGGGCAAACAGTTTCCCCATGGTTGGCTCGTTGGTGAGTACTTGTGCACAACATGGTTAATTAGTTAGACAATTGCCACTGTAATCTTCAAAAACAGTTGTGTTTGTGTAATGTGCAAAATGTGCAGCTATAGGATGTGCTTTAACCATTTAATTATCTCTTTTAGCAAATGTCTAGTTTTAGCTCCAAACAGATATATAGCATGTCCTAGCTTAAATTTGCAGCTCTAGGATGCGCTTTAACCATGTAATTGTCTATTTCAGCAAATGTCTAGTTTTAGCTCCAAACAGATATGTAGCATGTCCTAGCCTAAATGTGCAGCTCTAGGATGCAATTTAACCATTTCTTTCTCTTTTAGCAAATGTCTCGTTTATGCAAAATATGCATATGTAGCATGTCCTAGCTTAAATGTGCAGCTCTAGGATGCGCTTTAACCATGTAATTGTCTATTTCAGCAAATGTCTAGTTTTCGCTCCAAACAGATATGTATCATGTCCTAGCTTAAATGTGCAGCTCTAGGATGCAATTTAACCATTTCTTTCTCTTTTAGCAAATGTCTATTTTAGGCGATTTTCGTGTACACAAATGCATTGTATTTTAATATAATACTTTTAACCATATTTTTCATTTTCAACATTTTGTTATATTCATTATTTATAGGTGATTCGGGTAACATGAGCCGGCCTTGGCTCATTACACCTATACGTAACCCCACAGGCGAGGCCCAGGAGCGCTACAATCGGGTGCACAAGCGGACTAGGGCTGCAGTGGAGAGGATGTTTGGGCTCCTCAAAATGCAGTTAGGATGCCTAGACAGGTCTGGAGGAGCCCTCCAATACAGCCCTAGTAAGGTGGCAAAGATCGTTATAGCCTGCAGCGTCCTTAATAACATTGCTCAACGGGCTGGGATGCTGCAGGCTGTCCAAGTGCCCCGAGACCTCCTCCAAGATGAGGAGGATGACCCTGTTCTAGAGGGGCCATTCCGGGATGAGGGGCTCAATGTCAGAGCAAACATCCTCAACCGCAACTTCAGATGGTAAATACTAGAAGTTATATAGGAGCATTGCAAATATGAGTGCAATTTAGGGAAATGAGAAGTAGAGAATTGTGAAAACATGTTAGGATTGTTCAACAAATGATTATCAAAATTTAATTTTTATATTTTTATTATCATAGGTAATTTAGACATCAGATGATTCTGGCATTGGCTCCTGTAATGACTTCGCCACCTGTTTTTTAAAGACAACATCACATGGTAAGTATACACAATGTATGGACTGGGGGGGATTTTGCACAATGATCAATCATATTACATACAATTTTAAATGTAGTATTTAGTTTACACATAGGTCTGCACAATGTATGACTCAGTTTCACACTTGATTGATAGAACATAACACAAGCTGATACACGCTTAGTAAGCTATTGATCTAAATAGTTTCAGAAATGTTTGGGGGGATGCAGAACCAAGTCACACATTTTTATTAATGATTTTATTTACATTTAATCTTCCATTAGGGAGATGACTTCATTTACAGACTGAAAGTGAAGAATCCCATACTGAAAGTGAAGAATCCCATACTGAAAGTGAAGAATCCCATACTGAAAGTGAAGAATACCAATGTGATCATGTCTGTGGCATTGTCTTTCAACTGTGCTGACTTTGAAAAACATACTAGCACACGTTCACATGGTAAGTGGCAACAATTGTCTGGAACAAGACTGGGGATGCAGGATGTATCCTATGGGAGACACTTATGGTTCATATTTTTTATAATTGTTAGATGGTATTTCACAATCCTCTATTTTGAAAATGATGAATAGAACACCTAATGAAGATAAACTGATATTTTAAAGAGAATTGCCTTTCAAAGACCATAGATCCAGACTAGTTTGCACAATGCATGCTATGTAAGAATCATAGGAGGAAGAATGTTCAAAGAATTCAGAACATATACATGTCCTATTTTAGAATATGTTTATTTTATATACATTACCCCTACTTTGTGCTATTTTAATGGACATGAAATATTGTATTCAATTATGTCCCTCATACAATCGAATAATTTTATATTTTCTAAATTTGGTATGCATTATTTTGTCTAATTGTAAATGCTAATATGTGTAATTAAAATATTGATTAGACAATTTTATGTGATTATTTTCAAATTATGGATAGATATAGATTTCAAGTCTGAACCTGTTTTTAATATCAAGACAAGCAATACATGTTAGAGCATAGACAGAAGATGAATTTTCAGTTATTAGATTTAAGGAATATTTTAAAACATGTGTTCATTAAATAACCTTAAATGACTAATGTTTTTAATATGTCTTTTCTCTCTTTTTCAGATTTTCATTTTTGATGAATTCCAAAATCTTTTTTATTTGTGGAAAATAAATATATTTACATACTATATTTTTCTTTTTTTTTTTATTGAAATACATATTATTTGAGACATCTCTATCACAGTAAGATAAGAAGAAATACATTCATCTAATATTCTGACATGTAAACAAAATATTAGTCCCATGACTGTTGAAGTATCTATTTTACAAGCACATGCCTGATATCAAATAGACTAATTTAGATTAATTTATAGAATGAAAACATATCAACACAGCTTAAGCAGATAATGTTAAAGTTAAGTATCTTACAAAATTTAAGGTGGAGTTAGATACAGCCATCTATGATTTGATTGTGTGATTTATAGATGTTAAAATCATAAAATGTTTCTGACAAAGATATGTAGAATAGATTATACATAACAACTTTGATCATTTCACTTTAAAGAAATGAAAGTGTTTAAACTACACTGTCTCTTTAATGTAAGAAGTTAATGTTGTATTTAAATTCTAATCTCTATAATCTTTCTTAGGTATCCAAAAACATTCTTACAATAAATATAGGTTATTATGCTTTAATTATTTGCAAGGTAATATATTTGAAAGTATCTTTAAATAAAACGTAAGTTAATTTCACATTTATACCAAGCTAGTTATTGTATGCCATATTGATGACTTTTCACTCTAGTGGAGTCATTTGAAGGGTCAGTTAACTATAGATATATAAAAATAGAATTTCTCACAATTATACTCTTTAACTGTTGGATAGATATCACATATCTATAGGTATTTCCGTTACCCTTTATTTTAGTTTATTTCTCCAATGTTAACTCCACATATGCCTAATGGTTTTGTCCTTAAAGGGACATTAAACACAACATTTTTTTTTATTATTCAGACAGAGAATACAATTTTAAACAACATTCAAATGTAATTCTATTATCTAATTATATTAATTCTTTAGATAACCTTTGTTAAAGAAATAGCAATGCACATGGGTTAGCCAATTACACAAGGCATCTATGTGCAGCCACCAATCAGCAGCACCTGAGCTTATCTATATATGCTTTTCAGGAAAGAATATCAAGAAATAAAAGCTAATGAGATACTATAAATACATTTTTAAACATTGTATTATCCATCTAAATCAGGAAAGTAAATATTCTTGTTTAATGTCCCTTTTAAGGTAAAGCTGTATAAATACAGCCATTGTAAGATATTTCATTCACAGTGGGGCATACAAAACATAAGGTAATACAAATATGCTTTACTCTCATGTTATCATAAGTTTGAAATAAAAAGAGATGCATAGGTTTATGATCAGCAAAACATTATTGGGAAATATCTACTTATTTGTGGGTGGGCAACAATGCATATTTACAATGTTTAGACAGATGTCTTTAGATACATTTAAAGATTGCATATTAGCTCATTAAATGGACATTAATTCAAAGTCGTTTATTTCATAAATTCATCAAGAAAATATATTTTTAAACATTAAAATGTACTTCTATTATCTAATTTCCTTCATTATTTTGATAGCCTTTCCTTTACAACCATATCTAGATATGCTCAGTAGCTGAAGTTTTGTTGATGCACAGAGATGCCTTGTGTGATTGGCTCAACCATGTGCATTGCTATTTCTTCTGTAAAGGATATGTAAAGAATAAGCTGAATAGATCGAGTTACATTTTAATTTTTAAAATTGTATTCTCTCTCCGGATCAGGAAATAAAATATTTGGGTGTAATGTCACTTTAAAAATAAAGACGCCATTGCCCAATAAAATATGTGAGCAGTTCAGACCAATACAAGCTCAATGTTTATTTACTAATAATAAACAAAAATCTATAAATAATTTAAACAAGTTATGTCCATTATAAATACAAATTATGCATTTCAGAAATATAGCGTGGTAAACTTATCTTGCAACATGAGATTTGCATCTTTAATAGTTCTATTCTAATGTCGTGCACCAGCACACAATCAATGTGCATTGTTGGGATTGTAAATACATTTAATAGAGCAATGTCAATACTTCACAATGAGTCACAATTTTTATTTAATAAACAATGAATACATACAATGTTTACGTTTTACAATAAAATATATTTAGATTAAATAAGCAGATCAATATTAAACATCGAAATGTGTAAAACATTTACTAATGTGACTGGATTATATTTACTATCGTGATTAAAAATAAAATCGAGATCAAATGTAAACTTAATATATTAATATTTAACGGATCACGTATATTAAATCTGCGTCACACATATACGCATAACAGTCCCATAAATTACAAATAAGTCTACATGCCAAATGTAGTAACAGCACCCCCAGGATGTATGTGTATGGAAGTTACAAAGATATGAAACATTAAGGAACAGCCAATCAGAGTTCATCACACAAACATAACTTGAGTTAGTATGGTCTCACAGACATAACAAAATTTCAATATTTTATCCAATCAGATGTACAGATACCATGTCCCATGGTGCATATCATGTTTACTTCACCATATAAAAGTCCATTACACGTTACCATTTTTGTCAGTTCTCTAATGCCTGCTGGTGTACTCTTTATATATTAAAAATATATTATATATACACAACTCGGCAGGAATGACGTCTCCCAGGTTCACACGGTCGGAAAGTGCGGCACTGGTCAACGTGGTCGAGGACTTCTATCCGCAGCTGTTTGGGAACAAGACGAAGTCCACGAAGCCGAAAATTAGGAGGGCACTCTGGTTGTCTATCACCAAAAATGTTAATGCGGTGTGTGACATCCAGAGGACCCCGGAGCAAATCATGTGGAGATTCGGGGATATGAGGTTGTGGATTCGCAATAAAGTCTGCCTCATGAGGGAGTGGGTAAAAGACCGTCGGAGGGATGGAAAAAAGGATCCACGCCAATGAAAACTATACCTGCAACCTTATGAGGAGATTTTATGCACCCTCCTCAATCTCCGTTTCCCCAGCAGATTTTCATCCGCACGCTCGTCGAGTTCTTCTCCTTCCCCAGCTGCTGGATCTGAAACCCCAGACCCGGAGGCCAGTGAAGCAGCTCCTCCGATTGGTGACCTGGGAGAAGGAGGTAGAGAATCTGAACCAGGTAAATATCAGACTTCATATTATATATTAATATTTTAGTATATATTTAAGCAATGTGTATATAGTCATATATTCAACCTATATAGATCTCACAACACACGTTACATATGATGTTTAGATATCTGAATTTAGATTCGTCATGAAATAGGAATGATGTTTCTTGTGCTCTCCAGAATATGCGTCACAGAGCGAAAATGGTATTGCGCATCCATGAAATCAATATCATCCGCCATTTCATACATTGAATATAGAATCATACAAAAGTTATAAATATTAATTGCTATCATTCAATATAAACAAATATCCGATTGGAATATCGTAATACACCCAATTGCAAATATATTTGAAGTGTTTAGAAATGATACTCATCACACTACTATATCCAAATCAATTCTGAATCACAGATGCGCAATTCCGCTTTGAAGAATTGCACAATGATCACGAAAGATATAATTTTGCACACACGTGAACATGTGTTTGCTGTAACAGTGGCATTACTTTAGACATGTTGGTCAAATGTATACGTGAATTAGTATATATGTGAAGAATACAGTATCCTTATTTACAATCTTCTACATAAGAAAAGCTATAGTAGCAAGATCTAAATAAAAATTGAACAATGTCTATCAATTGATGACAATGCAAGAAGACAAAAAATGACTTAAAGTGACAGTCAACAACATAAAAGATTAAAATTAAGAATACATGATCTCTTTATTTATACATGAATTTATAAAACAATAAACTCCCGTGAATACAAATATAATTTTAGTTTGTCAATTAGAATAAATCTGATTGTTCGTGTCCATGGCCTGATTTGTATTAATGATATCCAATCCTGATTGAATCTTTTACAGATATAGATGTTGGTGCTGGAACCTCGAGCCCGTGTTCGTCACAGCATAGTATGTCTCATTTTAATTTACCTTTCTCTTACAAATTTGGACATAACATTACCTAATCCATTCACATTGATCTATATTAATATGGCTACTCTAATTCTCTTTTCTTGTCATTTTAAAATAAGAATCACGAATCGGAGTTGGGATTCCATTGTAATACAAATCTCAATTTATGAGTATTTGAAGCTATTCCTTCTATTCTTGATATCTTCATTTTAATGTAATCAAAGGGTCATGGCCATTTTTTATTCTGCCCCTGGGTATTGCTTGACAGTTTTTGGCTACATTTAGACAACACTAACACATTTTTACATATGTGCAGATTATATAAATATACATCTCATATGCTTTGATATTTTCTTCTTATCATTAAAGCAGTGGTGTCCAAACTTTTTTCGAAGAGTGCCAGATTTGATGAAGTGAACATGTGCGAGGGCCGACCATTTTGCCTGACATTCTTTTAAACCATTTAAATTAAATGCAAATTAACTATTTTATGCAAAGTTTATTGAAAACGGCATACTTTTCATTTTGTGACTTGGATGACAAATCTAAACAGGTGTTAAATCACTCTGCCTTTAATATAAACAAACAGGAATCTGAAATATGTCAGGATCATTGTAAAGTACATTACACAAAGTAATAAAGGTTGTCTGTCAACTTTTAAGTTCAAAAAATGTGAACAGGAACATAACACCAAGTATACATGTGTTCAAATATATTTATAACTGATTTAGACCAACTGACATTAACTGAGATTTTACAATGTATTCATCTCAATTGAAAAAAAAACTTGCCTGAGATCTGGAAGTGGCCTGTCCTGGAAGCGGCGTCCTTCACTGTAAACTTTTCATTTCTTATTTGTAGTTGCCATTATAAAAATTGGCAAGATTCCTATATGCTCCCTTGTCTGCTTTATACATGTAACCTGAGTGCACAGCCCTGCCTGCCTGTCAGTGTGTTGTCTGTGCAGTTACTGCTCCTTGTCAAGGTGTTTGGTAGGCAGAAGTTTTTTTTCTTCTTGAATAGCCCTTAATGGTCGCCCTTGTGGCTGTGTGTGGAGGCGCAGGGAAAAGGAAAGCCCCAGGAGTCCCAGGAGTCCTGAGCGTCGCTCAGGGACTCACAGGGGGGGGCGTAAGATCTATATTTGGGCAACTTATCTGTGGGGCCTTATCAGTCCGGAACGTGTGCCGCAATTGGCCCGCAGGTCGGACTTTGGACATACCTGCATTAAAGGGACATGAAAACCAACATTTTACTTTTATGATTTTGACACAATGTGATTTTAAACAACTTTCCAAATTGCTTCTATTATCTAAATTGCTTCAGTCTATTGTTATCCTTATTTTAAAAGCATATCTAGATAACCTGCAGATTGGTTGATGCACAAAATTGCCTATTTTCATTGGTTCAAAACATGTCTTCAGATAACAGTAGTGTATAGTTGCTCCTTTAAATAAAGATTCTAAAACAATGAAGCAAAATAGAAGAAATAAGTATATTTGAAAGCTTTTTGAAATCACATGCTGGGTTTGAATCATGAAAATTAATACAATTACACATTTTGAGTTTCATGTCCCTTTAAGAGAGAAGGATAATTAAAGATTCTTGATTATATCCTTAAATTATATATTTGATTGTAATTGCATGCTCCATCCCATTCATTACATCAACATATGGACTAGACAATTCATTAACAGTGACATTGTGAAATAAAGATATTTTAATATTTAATATTAAAGGGACACTAAACACAAAATTTGTCTTTTGTGATTCAGATAAAGCATGCAATATTAATAAACTTTCTCATTTACTCCTATAATCAAATTGGCTTCATTCTCTTGGTATCTTTATTTGAAATGCAAGAATGTAAGTTTAGATGCCTGCCCATTTTTGGTGAACAACCTGTGATTGGTGGATACATTCAACCACCAATAAACAAGTGCTTTCCATGGTCTGAACCAAAAAAAGCTTAGCTGCCTTATTTTTCTAAGAAAGAAAGCAAGAGAATGCGGACAAATTGATAATAGGAGTAAATTAGAAAGTTGCTTAAAATTGCATGCTCTATCTGAATCCCCAAATAAAAAAATTAGGGTTCAGTGTCCCTTTAATACAAAATATCTTCATTAATCCTTACACTGTTTTAATGAAACAATATTTATATCTAAATCACATCTTTCACTCTTGGACTACCTATATATATATATATATATATATATATATATATATATATATATATATATATATATATATATATATATATATATATATATATATATATATATATATATATTCAAACAATTTCCAGTTCAGCCCACCAAGAGACAGCAGCCTGGGTGCAAAAATGAATAGTATATGTAACAGAGACAGATGCACTCTCAGGACTTCCACAAAATTCTTTAATGGAACGTTTTCGGGGTTCACAACCCCTTCATCAGCATCAACTTACAAACAAACATCTCACAATTTATAGTGTTTCAAACAGTGTCTCACCAAACAAGTTGTAGGATTGTTTATTATAACCATAGCTACAGTTGCTATGACGACATGTATACACTTGGACACTTGAATACTGCCGATTAGAGCTAATATAACGGCGATTGAAGGCAGATCTTTAATACATCAGAAGGCACTTTAGCACTTGTTTACTTGATACACACTATATACCATTTGTGTAATAGTTAATATATGACGGCATAATATATAATACTGCCTGTAAGTTTAATACTGTATTGCCGTGAAACCGGAAGTGAGATAATATCACTTCCGGTAGGGATTAACACAGTGGAACGCAAGATGCGTTCCACACTCGATATTTGGCGCACTTTTGGAGTAACACTTGTTTGGTGAGACACTGTTTGAAACACTATAAATTGTGAGATGTTTGTTTGTAAGTTGATGCTGATGAAGGGGTTGTGAACCCCGAAAACGTTCCATTAAAGAATTTTGTGGAAGTCCTGAGAGTGCATCTGTCTCTGTTACATATATATATATATATATATATATATATAAAAGCATATTCTAACAGCACCATGATGACATAGTTTTACAAATATCTCATGTTTTGCATTGTGATCAATATGTGTTGTGTCCTAAAACAGATTACTGTACATTGCACAAATGGTTCTATGTGCCACATGGATTACATTCTATTTGTCACCAGTTGTTATTCAAAGTGTTGTGTGTATTATTTTTAAAACCGGGATCAATAGTTATATTTAGATATGCCATAGATTCATATGAGAAGAATTGGCTGTCTAATATAGTAATAAATCCAACATATGTGAAAGACATCATTTTCTTTACAATCGCCTTGATGAACTCATAAATTTATAGTTCATATTAGTGCTCTAATCTTCAGATTTCTAAGTATATAGTTTGGAATATTTTAGACTAATGTGATTTAGTGATGTCCAAACTGTGTTCACTAATATTTATTAATATCATTAATAGAAGTAGTTATTGTGGCGAGCACAGAGGGATCCAGCACCAATGGTGACGTGCCTTTGCAGGCTTCTGGTAAGTCCATTGACTCATTCATATGTCATTAAAGGTGTATTTTTCATAAATATTATGATCATGATTCTGATGAAGCATTCCATTTGAATTAAAAATATAATATACTCCTCTGATGCTATATATATATTCTTTTTATTATTTTAAGATTAAGATCTCAAAGCTTCTTAGTCCACACCTTTGTGCTTCAGAACATGGCTAGCACATGTTTATATTTAGTATATATTTAGACAACAATCATCAAGTGATACACACATGAGAACTCTTAAATGTTCCATGTACTCAGCTTTTGTGAATATTTACAAAATACAGACCTTTATCATATGATAAATATGAGATGCCTACTTATTCTAGATGTTATGTCCTGATCTTTTTGTAAATGCTCAGGGGGGTAGTTATCAAGCCGTCTACTTTTCTGGCTTCGCCGGCCCAATACGTCCGCCTAAGCTCGCCTACCTTCGCCGCCGCGGACCTTGAATACGTTCGCCTAAGTTATCAAATAAAGCTGTCCAAAAGCCGCGGGGCGATGAGCAGCGGACTGTGACAGTTATCACTCATCCGATCGCGCTGCCCTTCGGCTTTTTCCCAGCTTTATTGCTAGCCTGTCACTAAGCACTCACACTAAACTACACTGTTCTACCCCCTATACCGGCGCCCCCGGAGGCCCCCGCAACTAAATAAAGTTACTAACCCCTAAACCGCCGCTCCTAGACCCTGCCGCAAGTCTTATAAATGTATTAACCCCTAAACCGCTGCCACCTACATTATACCTAGTAACCCCTATCCTGCCCCCCCTATACCGTCGCCCTCTATTATAAAATTATTAACCCCTATCCTGCTGATCCCGCACCTCTCCGCAACTAAATAAATAGTTTAACCCCTAAACCGCCGCTCCATGAACCCGCCGCAACCTATATTAAACCTATTAACCCCTATCCTGCCCCCCCTACACCGTCGCCACCTATAATAAATTTATTAACCCCTATCCTGCCCCCCACTACGCCGCCGCCACTGTAATAAAATGATTAACCCCTAAACCTAAGTCTAACCCCAACCATAACGCCCCCCTAACTTAAATATTAATTAAATAAATCTAAATAAATTAACTCTTATTAACTAAATGAATCCTATTTAAAACTAAATACTTACTTATAAAATAAACCCTAATATAGCTACAATATAAATAATAATTATATTCTAGCTATCTTAGGATTTATTTTTATTTTACAGGTACCTTTCAATTTATTTTAACCATGTACAATAACTATTAAATAGTTATTAACTATTTAATAGCTTACCTAGCTAAAATAAAGAGAAATGTACCTGTGAAATAAATCCTAACCTAAGTTACTATTACACCTAACACTACACTATACTTTAATAAATTATTCCTATTTAAAAATAAATACTTACCTGTAAAATAAACCCTAAGATAGCTACAATATAATTAATAATTATATTATAGCTATCTTAGGATTTATATTTATTTTACAGGTAACTTTGTATTTATTTTAGCTAGTTAGAATAGTTATTAAATAGTTATTAACTATTTAATAACTACCTAGCTAAAAGAAATACAAAATTACCTGTAAAATAAATCCTAACCTAAGTTACAATTAAACCTAATACTACACTATCATTAAATTAACTAAATAAACTACCTACAAATAACTACAATTAAATACAATTACATAAACTAACTAAAGTACAAAAGATAAAAAAAGCTAAGTTACAAAAAATAAAAAATTAAGTTACAAACATGTTAAAAATATTACAACAATTTTAAGCTACTTACACCTAATCTAAGCCCCCTAATAAAATAACAAACCCCCCCAAAATAAAAAAAATCCCTACCCTATTCTAAATTAAATAAATTTCAAAGCTCTTTTACCTTACCAGCCCTTAAAAGGGCCATTTGTGGGGGCATGCCCCAAAAAGTTCAGCTCTTTTGCCTGTAAAAGAAAAATACAACCCCCCCCCAACATTAAAACCCACCACCCACATACCCCTAATCTAACCCAAACCCCCCTTACAAAAACCTAACACTAATCCCCTGAAGATCATCCTACCTTGAGTCGTCTTCACTCAGCCGAGCCACCGATGGAACTGAAGAGGACATCCGGAGCGGAAGAAGTTAATCCTCCAAGCGGCGCTGAAGAAATCTTCCATCCGATGAAGTCATCATCCAGGCGGCGCTGAAGAAGTCTTTGATCCAGCCGATGTCATCTTCAAAGAGGCGCTGAAGAGGTCTTCTATCCGGGCGAAGTCATCTTCCAAGCCGGGTCTTGAATCTTCCTTCCGCCGACGCGGAACCACCTTCTTCACCGACGGACTACGACGAATGACGGCTCCTTTAAGGGACGTCATCCAAGATGGCGTCCCCTCAATTCCGATTGGCTGATAGGATTCTATCAGCCAATCGGAATTAAGGTAGGAAAATCTGATTGGCTGATGGAATCAGCCAATCAGATTCAAGTTCAATCCGATTGGCTGATCCAATCAGCCAATCAGATTGAGCTCGCATTCTATTGGCTGATCGGAACAGCCAATAGAATGCGAGCTCAATCTGATTGGCTGATTCCATCAGCCAATCAGATTTTTCCTACCTTAATTCCGATTGGCTGATAGAATCCTATCAGCCAATCGGAATTGAGGGGACGCCATCTTGGATGACGTCCCTTAAAGGAGCCGTCATTCGTCGTAGTCCGTCGGTGAAGAAGGTGGTTCCGCGTCGGCGGAAGGAAGATTCAAGACCCGGCTTGGAAGATGACTTCGCCCGGATAGAAGACCTCTTCAGCGCCTCTTTGAAGATGACATCGGCTGGATCGAAGACTTCTTCAGCGCCGCCTGGATGATTACTTCATCGGATGGAAGATTTCTTCAGCGCCGCTTGGAGGATTAACTTCTTCCGCTCCGGATGTCCTCTTCAGTTCCATCGGTGGCTCGGCTGAGTGAAGACGACTCAAGGTAGGATGATCTTCAGGGGATTAGTGTTAGGTTTTTGTAAGGGGGGTTTGGGTTAGATTAGGGGTATGTGGGTGGTGGGTTTTAATGTTGGGGGGGGTTGTATTTTTCATTTACAGGCAAAAGAGCTGAACTTTTTGGGGCATGCCCCCACAAATGGCCCTTTTAAGGGCTGGTAAGGTAAAAGAGCTTTGAAATTTATTTAATTTAGAATAGGGTAGGGATTTTTTTTATTTTGGGGGGGTTTGTTATTTTATTAGGGGGCTTAGATTAGGTGTAAGTAGCTTAAAATTGTTGTAATATTTTTAACATGTTTGTAACTTAATTTTTTATTTTTTGTAACTTAGCTTTTTTTATTTTTTGTACTTTAGTTAGTTTATGTAATTGTATTTAATTGTAGTTATTTGTAGGTAGTTTATTTAGTTAATTTAATGATAGTGTAGTATTAGGTTTAATTGTAACTTAGGTTAGGATTTATTTTACAGGTAATTTGTATTTCTTTTAGCTAGGTAGTTATTAAATAGTTAATAACTATTTAATAACTATTCTAACTAGCTAAAATAAATACAAAGTTACCTGTAAAATAAATATAAATCCTAAGATAGCTAGAATATAATTATTATTTATATTGTAGCTATATTAGGGTTTATTTTAAAGGTAAGTATTTAGTTTTAAATAGGATTCATTTAGTTAATAAGAGTTAATTTATTTAGATTTATTTAATTAATATTTAAGTTAGGGGGGCGTTAGGGTTAGGGTTAGACTTAGGTTTAGGGGTTAATAATTTTATTACAGTGGCGGCGGCGTAGTGGGGGGCAGGATAGGGGTTAATAAATTTATTATAGGTGGCGACGGTGTAGGGGGGGCAGGATAGGGGTTAATACATTTAATATAGGTTGCGGCGGGTTCAGGGAGCGGCGGTTTAGGGGTTAATACATTTATTATAGTTGCGGTGGGCTCCGGGAGCGGCAGTTTAGGGGTTAATATGTATAGAGTAGCTTGCGGTGGGCTCCGGGAGCGGCGGTTTAGGGGGTAATAACTTTATTTAGTTGCGGCGGTGTAGGGGGGGTCAGATTAGTGGTGTTTAGACTCGGGGTACATGTTAGGGTGTTAGGTGTAGACAGCTCCCATAGAAATCAATGGGATGTCTGTCAGCAGCGAACTTGTACTTTCGCTATGGTCAGACTCCCATTGATTCCTATGGGATCCGCCGCTTCCAGGCTGGCGCTTTGAAAACCAGGTACGCTGGGCCGTAAAAGTGCCGAGCGTACCTGCTAGTTTTTTGATAGCTAGCAAAAGTAGTGAGAATGTGCCGCACTTGTGTGCGGAACATCTGGAGTGACGTAAGAATCGATCTGTGTCGGACTGAGTCCGGCGGATCGAAGTTTACGTCACAAAATTCTACTTTTGCCGGTCTCGAGCCTTTGATAACTAAGGCGAATCAGCCTCGCCACAAATACGCAGCGGAATTCCAGCGTATTTGAGGTTGACGGCTTGATAACTAGGCCCCTCAGTATTGTGTCATGTATGACTTCCACATTGTTAATCTTAAAATATATTACTGTGAGCATATATTTCTAATGTAACTCTTAAAAGGACATGAAACCAGATTCCTTCTAAATGAAATGTCTTTCTTAAATAATTCAAACACTATAATGTATCTTTAATAAAATAGACTTTATTTAACACGTTGAGAGAAATATGGCATACAGGCTTAGTATCCTTTTCAAATATTTTCTTCTTGTAACAAGTATGTGTAGATATACCAACAATCCCTAAGGATTAGTATATGTTAGCATTTGTTTTGTTTAAAGGGACAGTCAAGTCAAGCAAAACATTAATGATTTAAATATAAAAAATTCAATTTTTTTTCAAATTTCTCTTAAACTTTTATCACCAATTTATTTTTGTTCTCTTGGTGTTCTTAGTTGAGAGCTAAACCTAGGAGGTTCATCTGCTCATTTCTTAGACCTTAAAGAGTGCATCTAATCTGAATGCATTTTGACCACTAGAGGGCATTAGTTAATGTGTTTCATATAGAAAACATTTGAGCTCATGCAGTAAAGTTACCCTGGATTGATCACTGATTAATTTTGTTGGAGATTAGGGAAACAGTTTGGACATCACATTGCAAAAAACAATAATTGTAATCAACAAGGACAGCATGTGATGATGTGGTCTCCACACACTTGTAAAACACACTTTGCAAACAATCTACCTGCATGGACCCGGTCCCATAGAATCTGATTATAAACAGAGTTTGCTCCACAAGTGTAAGAAGACCATATCATCACATACTCATTACACATTAAATAAAAAAATATATATAAAAAAAATTACTTCCTCTCCCTTCCCCTCTTCCCATGAGACTGAGGCTCTGGGGGGGGGGCAATCGACGAGTTATCCTAGGAGATGTTTGGGGAAGAGGGGGAGGAGGAGTACTGGGATCACCTGGCTGAGGAGGAGATTGAGGAGGAGGTGGAGGAGTGCCAGCAGCAGATGGTCCAGCAGCAGATGGCCCAGGATCAGATGGTCCAGCAGCAGATGGTCCAGCAGCAGATGGTCCATTTTGCGCCTCCCGAAAAACCTGCAATATATCCTTAAGAGTATTCAACATCTCTCTTTGGTCTTGTCAAATATCATTGAGTACTCTCGTCATGTAGACTCTGCTTTCCACCTGTTCCCTTTGGGAGGCACTCATCTCTTCTAGAAAATCAGTTAAGATCTGCAACTCTGGTTTTCTCTTGGGGTATGTTCTGAGGATCTGCTGCACGGTGGGCTGCTGGTGCACGAGGGGCTGCTGCAGGGATCTCTTCTGCAGCGGGGGCTTCAGGGGATGATGGTACAAGGATGTCTTCAAGGTCTCCCTGAGATGGCGAGTCATCTGCACCACTCTCATACCTGGGTGAAGGAGGAGCCTGTGGGTGCTGTGCTGCCTCCTCCCGGGCTCAGACTCTGTATATTGTAAAAAGAAAGAAATCGAGATATTAGCACAGTTCCAAATCAAGATGTAAATGTTCTATTTGAAACAATAAGTTTAAAATCAAACAACATCTAACTATGGGGTGGGTATGGGCTTACAGGGAATGGGGTATGATTTTAAAGTGAATGGGGTATGGGCTTACAGGGAATGGGGTATGGGTTTAAAGGGAATGGTATATGGGCTTAAAGGGAATGGGGTATGGAGTGTAGTATGAGAGGGGATGGGGTATGGAGTGTATGTAGTGTTAGTGATAAGTGTATGTATGTATTGAATGTGTTTGCGTGTAAATGTGTTTATATAAGTATTAACAAAAAACACTTGCACACTCACCCAAATAAACTCTAGCTCACTATCTCACACTAACTCTCACAATAACACTAACTAACTCTCACAATAACACTAACTCACTATCTCACAATAACTCACTAACTCTCACACTAACACTAACTCACTCTGACTTAATCTCTCTCCTCTCTTCTCTCACTAAATCTCTCTCCTATCTAATCTCACAAAACCCACCAATGCCTAGACCTGCACCAAAAGCAATACAGTCAAAGAAGCCATGCTTGGAGCGTGCTTATCGACCCTATGTTAATGTTTAATGATGTACCGGTTTGCAAAGTAAAGGAGGTTCAGGTGTGCTTTGTTAGTAATTAGTATGTGTGCAATGTGTATTAGTTGTTTGAATTTGCGCATGCTCATATTGAGATAGTATTTGTGTAATGTGTATAATGCAATGATGTCATAGTGATCGTTTTGCATAACATTGTCCAAAAGTAGTATCTGTAAATGTAAATGGTGATTTGTGATGGTCTCATATTTGTCAAGTGGTATAAATGTTTATTTGTACTAATGTTACGTAATCGTCAATGCAAATGTTTTGTTTATGTGTCAGTGTGCAATTCTTTTTTCATGTTGTTTTGTTCCGTATTGCAAGATCTGAACGTATTTATGGATTCCTCGTTTAGTGTAAATGTTGTGCATTATTTTTTTTTTCAGATTGTGAATGTGTAATGCGTATGTGCTATGTTGCATGAGCGATTGTTGTTTGTACATTTGATCTGTGTTTTTGTTGTGCATTATGTGGTATACGTAATATGACAGAGCAGTGTGTATTTCTCGCGAGATCGAATGTTAGATGAAAAATCATTGATTAGTTCATTTAGCATTGATCTCTATGGGAGAATGTTAAACGCGCCTTTGATTATGCTTATTAAATAAATGCGGTAATCTTGTGACCGTGACGAGGTTGTTTTCAGACTCGTAATACCTATGTTATTAAAAGATATGCAATGGAAATAACATACAAGTAACTACCGCACCCCTCATAACGCAAAACTCATAATTTAGCCGTTAATTAGCAAATTTATAAAACAAAAATCTGTTTTTTGCTTTGTTCTTATGGTGTATGGAGTTGTAGATTGATGTGAAAATAAATAATTTAAACCATTTTAGCATAAGGCTGCAATGTAACTAAATGTGAAAAAAGGGGTCTGAATACTTTCTGAATCCATTGTATTTTCAAATATAAAAAAACTTTTTTAAATATATATATATTTTTGTTTATGAGGCCCTTCCCAGTTAAAATTTTTACCATATACCATGTCTATTTTAACCCTTTTAAACCCTTGGATCAAAGCGACATAGATCTACATCATGCAGGATAGCCCATCGTCAGAGGCGTAACTAGAAACCACAGGGCCCAGGTGCAAGAATATAAGAAGGCCCCCCCCCCCCAAAAAAAGTGAATTTGATACATATCTTTTTTTTTTTAAACATTTAACACAGAAAAAAATGTGAATCAGATTACATGTCTGCAAAAGGAGGTACCCTGTGCCCACAGTCTGTGAGATGGTCTGACCCCCTATTGCTGTATATAGTGACACTGTTTAACCCACCAGTACTATATATAGTGAGTCAGTGACACAGTCTGTAATCTGCCGGTGAGATGGCTGGCCTGACCCTATCTGCCCCAGTACTTTATAAAGTGACCACAGTAGTCTGTGACATAGTCCAGCCCCCCCATACTGTATATAGTGGTACTGTATAGTGACACTGTTTACCCCCTCCCCCATGCTGTAGTAACAAGGTCTGTAATTTGCTGGTTCCACAAACACACACACACACATACATACATACATACACACACATAAACACCAATGGGTAAAACAGAAAGGTGAACCCCTGTAGTCAGAGACACTAGTGAAGCATCATGTCACACTCACATGATATCAGTGCAGGCCAACGTTTTTTCATTAAAAATTGCATAGATCCATGTCGCAGCCTCAAGAAGCCCATTCAGTCTCGGTTGTCAAGTGACAACTGAGTCTGCTGTGGGTGGACTTCTGGCATCTGCCTTCATAAAGTTACCACATGAAGATAGGTTTCCCAATTGTTATAAACATTAACACTGTGTGTGTGTCACTGTCTGTAAAGATCATCCACTGGTGTCAGTGAAAGGTGTGGGAGAGAAAATGGGAGGTGGTGGATAGCCCAGCTTGGGAGGGGGTGAGAGGGGAGGGAGGGGTGGCTGCCTACATTACAGAAAGGTAACACTATGAACCATCGGTGTGAAGGGAGAGGGAGGGATAACTACTAAAAACAATATAGTTGGAGGGGGAGGGAGACCCTACATATGAAACATATGTTTTGAAGGGAGAGGGAGGGATGGTACCTTACATTATGAAACAATATTAGGGTGAGGAGGGACCCAATGCTACAGGAAAAATTAGATCTTGGAGGGGGCCTCTTTACTACATAAAAAAAAATTAAAAAAAAAAATTAAAATGTAATTTAAAAATAAAATCATAATTTGTTATGGACAGACTGGCTGCCAGGACATAAGAGGGTGGTGACCAGTGGGGGGGATGGAGGAGGAAAGAGAGCTATTTGGGAGGGACCAGGGGTGGCAGGTATATACTACAGAAAAAAATAACCTTGCAAGCTAACCCCTTCACTGCTGAGAATTTCAGACGTTTGGTGTACAACTGCAATTAGCAGCCTTCTAATTGCCAAAAACAATTGCAAAGCCATGCATGTCTGCTGTTTCTAAACAAAGCTTTTACAACCATTTGTCTTATGACTGCTGTAGTTGTGTGTAAATAATTTCAGTGAAAAACACAAAGTTTCCGAAAAAGTTTTTTTATATGATCATATTTAGTGGCCAAATAGTGATATCAAAGATCCAATCAGCCAATCAGATTGAGCTCGCATTCTATTGGCTGTTCCGATCAGCCAATAGAATGCAAGCTCAATCTGATTTACTGATCGGATCAGCCAATCGGATTGAACTTGAATCTGATTGGCTGATTCCATCAGCCAATCAGAATTTTCCTACCTTAATTCCGATTGGCTGATAGAATCCTATCAGCCAATCGGAATTCGAGGGACGCCATCTTGGATGACGTCCCTTAAAGGAACCGTCATTCGTCGGTAAGTCGTCGGTGAAGATGGATGTTCCGCGTCGGCGGGATGAACTACATGGATCCGGAAGAAAGAAGATTGAAGATGCCGCTTGATAGAAGACTTCAGTCGGATCATGGACCTCTTCAGCTCCCGCTTGGATGAAGACTTCAGCCGGATCATGGACATCTTCAGCCCCCCGCTTGGGCTTGGATCAAGACATCGGAGGCTCTTCTGGATCGATCGGTGAACCCGGCGTGGTGAAGACAAGGTAGGGAGATCTTCAGGGGCTTAGTGTTAGGTTTATTTAAGGGGGGTTTGGGCTAGATTAGGGGTATGTGGGTGGTGGGTTGTAATGTTGGGGGGGTATTGTATGTTTTTTTTTACAGGCAAAAGAGCTGAATTCTTTGGGGCATGCCCCGCAAAGGGCCCTTTTCAGGGCTGGTAAGGTAAAAGAGCTTTTCTATTTTAATTTTAGAATAGGGTAGGGCATTTTTTTTATTTTGGGGGTCTTTGTTATTTTATTAGGGGGCTTAGAGTAGGTGTAATTAGTTTAAAATTGTTGTAATATTTTTCTAATGTTTGTAAATATTTTTTTAATTTTTGTAACTTAGTTCTTTTTTATTTTTTGTACTTTAGTTAGTTTATTTCATTGTATTTATTTATAGGTATTGTATTTAATTAATTTATTGATAGTGTAGTGTTAGGTTTAATTGTAGATAATTGTAGGTAGTTTATTTAATTTATTTATTGATAGTGTAGTGTTAGGTTTAATTGTAACTTAGGTTAGGATTTATTTTACAGGTAATTTTGTAATTATTTTAACTAGGTAACTATTAAATAGTTATTAACTATTTAATAGCTATTGTACCTGGTTAAAATAATTACAAAGTTGCCTGTAAAATAAATATTAATCCTAAAATAGCTACAATATAATTATAATTTATATTGTAGCTATATTAGGATTTATTTTACAGGTAAGTATTTAGCTTTAAATAGGAATAATTTATTTAATAAGAGTTAATTTATTTAGTTAGATTTAAATTATATTTAACTTAGGGGGGTGTTAGGCTTTAGGGGTTAATACCTTTATTAGAGTAGCGGTGAGGTACGGTCGGCAGATTAGGGGTTAATAAGTGTAGGTAGGTGGCGGCGACGTTGGGGGCGGCAGATTAGGGGTTAATAAATATAATATAGGGGTCGGCGGTGTTAGGGGCAGCAGATTAGGGGTACATATGGATAATGTAGGTTGCGGCGGTGTATGGAGCGGCAGATTAGGGTTAATAATAATATGCAGGGGTCAGCGATAGCGGGGGTGGCAGATTAGGGGTTAATTAGTGTAAGGTTAGGGGTGTTTAGACTCGGGGTACATGTTAGGGTGTTAGGTGCAGACTTAGGAAGTGTTTTCCCACAGGGAACAATGGGGCTGCGTTAGGAGCTTAACGGTGCTTTTTTGCAGGTGTTAGGTTTTTTTTTCAGCTCAAACTGCCCCATTGTTTCCTATGGGGGAAACGTGCACGAGCGCCCGTAAGCACCGCTGGTATCGAGAGTTGCAGTGGCTGGAAATTATGCTCTACGCTCCCTTTTTACGCACTGAAAACGCACCCATTCTGTGAACTCTAAATACCAGCGGTATTTAAAAGGTGCGGGGGAAAAAAAGCATGCGTTAGCTACGCAGGTCGTTACCGACAAAACTCTAAATCTAGCCGATAGAGTATTATTAATCCAAAAAATACTATTGTGTTTTGTTATATATGACGACGTTGTTATTTAATATACAAAGATCTGAATCATGTCACTCAGAGTGCTAGATACAATACCGGTTTAATTAATTTGACAGAATGGAGTTGTAAATTTTGTTTAAATTCTATCCATGCAGTGTTTTAAATAAACCACTTCACTCTGATGAAAAAGAGATGCAGCAGTCTAAATTCACAAATGTTAAGTTTGTTAAGTACAAAACAGAAGTTGCCAAATCCTGGAAAGTCCCTGTAAGATGTTTTTTTCCAGTGATGTGAAATCTGTACCCTCTCCAGTGTGAGAGTGCAGTCCACTTCCATACAGGGCTGGCTCAAGGTAATATGCTGTAACATTATTAATTAGCATATCAACCTACTAGCCTGCCCGTTGACCTTACAAAGCCTGGCTGACTGCCTGCAACTAATGCACAATTGCGCAATAAGTCAGAAGGAAGTTTGGGAAGAGATGCACTTGTCCTATCTTGTATTTAAAGAAACAAAAATAGTATTTTGTAAACAGGGCAATCATTAAAAGAACATGAAATCATACATTTTTAATTTATGATTTAGATAGAGCATATAATATTAAACAACTTTCCAATTTATTTCTTATATCATTTTTGCTTTATTCTCTTGATATCTTTTATTGAAGTAGCAGCAATATACTACTGGGAGCTAGCTGAACACTTCAGTAAGCCAATGACATATCTGTGTAGCCACCAATCAGCAGCTAGCTCCCACTAACTGAGCCTACCTAGGAATTCTTTTCAACAAAGGATACCAAGAAACTGAAGCAAATAAGCTAACTCATGTCAATGCTGATTTTATTGCTAATGATATTAGATCGATTTTTGGGTAACTTTATGCCACTGATTCCGAATATGGCATTGTTTTTCTAGATTGACTCTATATATGTTTTATGTTTTTCAATGCATAGCCTACCCGCAAATCAAATGCAAACTGCCTCAAATCATACAAATCCCTAATGCATTGTATTCAGTACAATAGTACAATAACATAAAAAACAACATTGATTCTTATAATCATGCTTAATGCATAGGAAAACACTCACCAAGATTACAAGTTTTGTGCTATACCGGGTGCGTAACTAACGCAAAAAATTAGCGTTATGCCAATTTCCATAGCGCTGCCATTACAAGTTACTGAAAAACCTTCTCTTGTTGTGCAGTATGGTGCATTAAGCTCCATACTGCACAAAAACCAAGGCCTGACTTAACGTGCTCGTGCACGCTTTCCCCCATAAACATCAATATGGAGAACGTGTCAGAAAAAAAACTAACATCGATCGAAATGGCGATCGCTGTGACACAACCCCATTAATATCTGTGGGGAAAAGAAAGTTATGTTAAAACCTAACACCCTAACATAAACCCCTAGTCTAAACACCCCTAATCCGCTGCTTCTTGACACTAAATCTAATGATGGGGAGAACGTGTCAGAAAAAACATAATTTATGTAAGAACTAACCTGATAAATTAATTTCTTTCATAGTGGCAAGAGTTCATGAGCTAGTGACATATAGGATATACATTCCTACCAGGAGGGGGCAAAGTTTCCCAAACCTCAAAATGCCTATAAATACACCTCCCACCTCACTCATACCTTAGTTAACGTGTAGCCAAGAAGTGAGGTGTAAAAGAAGGAGTAACAAGCATATAAAAAGAGGAACTGGAAAAAGTAAAGTGCTTTATACAAAAAATTATAACCACAAAAAATAGGGTGGATCTCATTGACTCTTGCCACTATGAAAGAAATGAATTTATCAGGTAAGTTCTTACATAAATTATGTTTTCTTTCATGTAAGTGGCAAGAGTTCATGAGCTAGTGACGTATGGGATATAATACCCAAGATGTGGAAATCCATGAGTCACTAGATAAAATAACAACAGCTAAATCCGCGGAGAAATTAAATCCAAAAAAATAATGAAGTTTTCTTTAAAAATTAAAAAAAAACTCAAATCAAAGGCACTAGAATCAAACTAAGACAACTGCCTGAAGAACCTTTCTACCAAAGGCTGCTTCAGAAGAAGAAAACACATCAAAATGGTAAAATGTTGTAAAAGTATGCTTTGCAAATTTGATCAACTGAAGCTTCATTCTTAAAAACCCAAGAAGTGGCAACTGATCTAGTAGAATGAGCTGTAATTCTCTGAGGCGGAGGCTACCCCGCCTCCAAATATGCTTTGTGAATCAAAAGTTTCAACCACGATGCCAGAGAAATGGCAGAGGCTTTCTGATCTTTCCTAGAGCCAGGAAAAATAACAAATAGACTAGAAGTCTTTCTGAAATCTTTAGTAGCCGCAACATAATATTTCAAAGCTCTTACCACATCCAAAGAATGTAAAGACCTTGCAAGAGTATTCTTAGGATTAGGACACAAGGAAGGAACAAAAATTTCCCTATTAATGTTGTTAGAATTCACAACTTTAGGCAAAAATTTAAATGAAGTCCGTAAAACAGCTTTATCTTGATGGAAAATCAGATAAGGAGACTCACAAGAGAGAGCAGACAATTCAGAAACTCTTCTAGCAGAAAAGATAAATAACACTTTCCAAGAAAGTAATTTAATATCCAGAGAATGCATAGGCTCAAAAGGAGGAGCCTATAAAATCTTCAAAACCAAATTGAGACTCCAAGGAGGAGAAATAGATTTAATAACAGGAGTCAGAGAAACGTCTATAACTAAGAACTAAGCGTTCAATTTCCATGCCTTCAAATTTAGAAATTTGAGATCCTGATAGAAAACTGGGTCTTGAGACAGAAGGTATGGTCTTATAGGAAGTGACCAAGGCTGGCAACTGGACATTTTGACAAAGTCTGCATACCAAAACCTGAGAAGCCATGCTGGTGCTATCAGAAACACATACAATTGTTCCATTATGATCTTTGAGATCACTCCCAGAGGTGAAAAAAGGTAAGCAGGTTGGTTAAACCATGGAACTACTAGAGCATTCATCATTTCCGCCTTATGATCCCTGGACCTGGAGAGAGGTATCTGTGAAGTTTGTTTAGATGAGAGGCCATCAGATCTATGTCTGGAGGACCCCACATCTGCACAATCTGATTGAACACATCTGGATGGAGAGACTACTCCCCAGATGTAGAATCTGACGACTGAGATCCGCTTCCAAATTGTCTACACCTGGTATATGAATCACAGTGATTAGACAAGAATTGTATTTTGCCCATGACAGTATTAGAGATACTTCTTTTATTGCTAGGGGACTGCGAGTTCCCCCTTAATGATTGACATATGCCACTGTTGTGACATTGTCTGTTTGAAACTGAATATATGATTCTCTCTTAATAGAGGCCAAGCCTGAAGAGCTCTGAAAATAGCACAGAGTTCTAAGATATAGATTGTTAACCTCGCCTCTCGAGGATTCAAAACTCCTTGTGCTGTCAGAGACCCCCAAACAGCTCCCCAACCTGAGCGACGTACATCTGTTATGATCAATAATGATATAAGGTGATGGTATAACCATCAAGTCAGAGAGAGTGGAGAGTTGGGATTTAAGTATATCACTTGTGATAACTGTAGAGGTCTCATATGAAAACAAAGTCTGCATACCAAAACCTGAGAAGCCATGCTGGTGCTATCAGAAACACATACAATTGTTCCATTATGATCTTTGAGATCACTCCCAGAGGTGAAAAAAGGTAAGCAGGTTGGTTAAACCATGGAACTACTAGAGCATTCATCATTTCCGCCTTATGATCCCTGGACCTGGAGAGAGGTATCTGTGAAGTTTGTTTAGATGAGAGGCCATCAGATCTATGTCTGGAGGACCCCACATCTGCACAATCTGATTGAACACATCTGGATGGAGAGACTACTCCCCAGATGTAGAATCTGACGACTGAGATCCGCTTCCAAATTGTCTACACCTGGTATATGAATCACAGTGATTAGACAAGAATTGTATTTTGCCCATGACAGTATTAGAGATACTTCTTTTATTGCTAGGGGACTGTGAGTTCCCCCTTAATGATTGACATATGCCACTGTTGTGACATTGTCTGTTTGAAACTGAATATATGATTCTCTCTTAATAGAGGCCAAGCCTGAAGAGCTCTGAAAATAGCACAGAGTTCTAAGATATAGATTGTTAACCTCGCCTCTCGAGGATTCAAAACTCCTTGTGCTGTCAGAGACCCCCAAACAGCTCCCCAACCTGAGCGACGTACATCTGTTATGATCAATAATGATATAAGGTGATGGTATAACCATCAAGTCAGAGAGAGTGGAGAGTTGGGATTTAAGTATATCACTTGTGATAACTGTAGAGGTCTCATATGAAAACAAGCAAAAAGGATTGTGCCCGATACTGCAATCATGAGACCTAAAACTTCCATGCACATAGCCACTGAAGCGAATGATAAGAGACTGACGGTTTGGACAAGCTGAAACCAATCTCAGACGTCTCTTTTCTGTTAGGGATAGAGTTATGGACACTGAATCTATCTGGAAATCTATTGAGCTAGTACCAATATATCCTCCAAATAAGGAAACGCCGCAATACCCTGCTTTCTGATTACAGATAGAAGGGCACCTAAAACTATTAAGAATATTCTTGGTGCTGTTGCAAGGCCAAACAGAAGAGCGACAAATTGGTAATGCTTGTTTAGAAAAGAGAATCTCAGAAAATGATAGTGATCTGTCTATATCGGATTGTGAAAGTAAACGTCCCATAAGTCTATTGTGGACATGAAGTGACCTTGCTGAACAAAAGGCAGAATATTCCTTATAGTCACCATCTTGAAAGTTGGGAATGTTACAAAACCATTTCAAGTTTTTAGATCCAAAATAGGTCTGAAAGAATTTTCCTTCATAGGTACAATGAATAGTTTTGAATAAAACCCCAATCCTTGTTTCTGCTGTGGAACTGAGAAAAATTACCTCTGAAAGTTCTATATCTGAAGCACATTTCAGAAAGCCTTTAGCTTTTACTGTGTTTTTTGTTACATGGGTAAGAAAGAATCTTCCAAAAGGAAGTCTTATTTTGAATCCCATTCGACACCCCTAAGAAATTATACTCTGAATCCACTGATTTTCAACAGAGTCTGTCCAAACTCTTTGAAATAGCTTTAGTCTGCCCCCCTACCAAAAAAAAGCTTTCTATCTAAAGGATCCTTGGCTACAGGTAAAGGATACAATTTCTTAAACCTAGAAAAAGGGTTAAAAGAGGTACCAGGCTTAGACCATTCACATTAGAGATAGCGTCAGGAATAGGAAATACTTTAGGAGTAATAACAATAGTCTTAAATACAGAATTTAGACAATTACTAACTTTATCATCATGAGATTTAGACTCCTCAATACCCAAAGTAAACAAAACTTCCTTTAAGAGAGAAGGAATATATTCTAACTTAAATAAAAAAGATTTGTCTATATCAATCTCTGACGTGGCATCCTCTGACTCAGAGGAGACCCCATCAGTAGAGAATACGTCAGTATGCTGAAGGTCAAAACTTAATTCACTAAGTTTAGACAAATGTTGCAAAAACCTTTTGCATTTATTTTAAGGCAAAATAGCAGTCATTGCCTTCTCTATAGCTGTAGCAATAAAATCTTACATTTCTGCAGTAATGCTATGTACATTTAAACTGAGATGGAATAACAGTGTATGTATTTGTACTCATAGATATATTTAACAATTTGTTATACAAGAGCCACATAATAGAGATGAATAACTTAGATCAGCTTAATTACAACATGCATACTTAGCTTTGTTAAATACCTGTTTAGACAAACTGAAAATAAACATATTTTTTTTTTTTTTTAAAAGCCAGCTTTTTTCCTTTCCTGATTGTTGTTTTTTGTGAAATCATCTGCTGTTTTTTTGTGATATCACCTGTGGAGCTGTTTGCCTGATATCATTCTGTGAGTATACTGCACTTATATATTAAGGTGCACAGACATACTATGTCAATGTGATATTCTTTGAACACAGATACAGTCAGAACCCCTTTTTGGGAAGATTGTGAAATCACCTGTGGAGCCGTTTGATATTATTCTGTGAGTATACTGCACTTATGTATTAAGGTGCTCAGACATACTATGCCAATGTGATATTCTTTGAACACAGATACAGACAGAATTCTTCTGTGAAAATTGTGAAACATAGAGAAAAATCCTTTGGAGATCCCTTAGAACCAGTGCCTCTATCTGCCAATATACATCAGTTTGAGACATAATTGCAAAAAAACTAAATTAGAAAAAAATAAATTAATTCTGCAAATTTATATCCATGCCCCTATATATGATTTATATATATATATATATATATATATATATATATATATATATATATATATAAAACAGGCTTGAGAGAATGGAAAACAGAGCGAAAAAAATTATAAAAAAGAAAACTTACTCATAAAATGCTGCATGAAAGCTCTCTAACACCTAGATTTAGAGTTTTGCGGCCAAAGGGGTGCGTTAGCTGCGCGTGTTTTTTTTCTAGCGCTGCTTCTAAACAACGCTGGTATTTAGAGTTCTCTGAAGGGCTGCGTTAGGCTCCAAAAAGGGAGCGTACAGGCATATTTACCGCCACTTCAACTCTCAATACCAGAGTTGCTTACGGTAGCGGCTAGCTGGAAAAACGTGCTCGTGCACAATTCCGCCATAGGAAACAATAGGGCAGTTTGGGCTGAAAAAAAACATAATACCTTCAAAAAAGCAGCGTTCAGCTCCTAACGCAGCCCCATTGTTTCCTATGGGGAAACACTTTCTAAGTCTGCACCTAACACCCTACCATGAACCCTGAGTCTAAACACCCCTAACCTTACACTCATTAACCCCTAAGCTGCCACCCCCGCTATCGCTGACACCTGCATTTTATTATTAACCCCTAATCTTCCGCTCCGGACACCGCCGCAACCTACATTATCCCTATGTACCCCTAATCTGCTGCCCCTAACATCGCCGACACCTACATAATATTTATTAACCCCTAATCTGCCCCCCCCAACGTTGCCGCTACCTTACCTACACTTATTAACCCCTAATCTGCCGACCGAACCTCGCCGCTACTCTAATAAATGTATTAACCCCTAAAGCTAAGTCTAACCCTAACACCCCCCTAAATTAAATATAATTTTAATCTAACAAAATAAATTAAATATTATTAAATAAAGTATTCCTATTTAAAAATAAATACTTACCTGTAAAATAAACCCTAATATAGCTACAATATAACGAATAATTATATTGTAACTATTTTAGGATTTATATTTATTTTACAGGCAACTTTGTATTTATTTTAACTAGGTACAATAGCTATTAAATAGTTATTTACTATTTAATAGCTACCTAGTTAAAATAATTACAACATTATCTGTAAAATAAATCCTAACCTAAGTTACAATTAAACCTAACACTACACTATCAATAAATAAATTAAATCAATTAACTACAATTACCTACAATTAAATAAAATAAACTACAAAAAAAAACCACTAAATTACAAAAAATAAAAAAAGATTACAAGAATTTTAAGCTAATTACACATACTCTAAGCCCCTTAATAAAATAACAAATCCCCCCAAAATAAAAAAAATTCCCTACCCTAATCTAAATTAAAATGTTAACAGCTCTATTACCTTACCAGCCCTTAAAAGGGCTTTTTGCGGGGCATGCCCCAAAGAAATCAGCTCTTTTGCCTGTAAACAAAAAACACAATACCACCCCCCAACATTACAACCCACCACCCACATACCCCTACTCTAACCCAACCCCCCCCTTAAATAAACCTAACACTACCCCCCCTGAAGATCTCCCTACCTTGAGCCGTGTTCACCCAGCCGGGCAACGATAGACCAAAAGAGGGCATCCGGAGCGGCAGAAGTCTTCATCCTATCCGGGTAGAAGAGGACATCCAGACCGGTAAACATCTCATCCAAGCGGCATCTTCTATCTTCATCCATCCGGTGCGGAGCCATCTTCTTCCAGCCGACACGGATCCATCCTTCTTCCACGACGCCTACTCGCCGAATGAAGGTTCCTTTAAATGACGTCATTCAAGATGGCGTCCCTCGAATTCCGATTGGCTGATAGGACTCTATCAGCCAATCGGAATTAAGGTAGGAAAAATCTGATTGGCTGATTGAATCAGCCAATCAGATTCAAGTTCAATCGGATTGGCTGATCCAATCAGCCAATCAGATTGAGCTCGCATTCTATTGGCTGATCGGAACAGCCAATAGAATGCAAGCTCAATCTGATTGGCTGATTGGATCAGCCAATCCGATTGAACTTGAATTTGATTGGCTGATTCAATCAGGTTTATTTAGGGGGTTAGGGGGGTAGGTTTATTTAAGGGGGATTTGGGTTAGAGTATGTGGGTGGTGGGTTGTAATGTTGGGGGGTGGTATTGTGTGTTTTTTTACTGGCAAAAGAGCTGATTTCTTTGGGGCATGCCCCGCAAAAAGCCCTTTTAAGGGCTGGTAAGGTAATAGAGCTGCTAACTTTTTTAATTTAGGGTAGGGAAATTTTTTTATTTTGGGGGGCTTTGTTATTTTATTAGGGGGCTTAGAGTATGTGTAATTAGCTTAAAATTCTTGTAATCTTTTTTATTTTTTGTAATTTAGTTTAGTTTATTTAATTGTAGGTAATTGTAGTTAATTGATTTAATTTATTTATTGATAGTGTAGTGTTAGGTTTAATTGTAACTTAGGTTAGGATTTATTTTACAGGTAATTTTGTAATTATTTTAACTAGGTAGCTATTAAATAGTAAATAACTATTTAATAGCTATTGTACCTAGTTAAAATAAATACAAAGTTGCCTGTAAAATAAATATAAATCCTAAAATAGCTACAATATAATTATTTGTTTTATTGTAGCTATATTAGGGTTTATTTTACAGGTAAGTATTTAGTTTTAAATAGGAATAGTTTATTTAATAATATTTAATTTATTTTGTTAGATTCAAATTATATTTAACTTAGGGGGGTGTTAGGGTTAGGGTTAGACTTAGCTTTAGGGGTTAATACATTTATTAGAGTAGTGGCGAGGTCCGGTCGGCAGATTAGGGATTAATAAGTGTAGTTGGGTAGCGGCAATGTTGGGGGGGGGGCAGATTAGGGGTTAATAAATATTATGTAGGTGTCGGCGATGTTAGGGGCAGCATCTTAGGGGTTCATAGGGATAATGTAGGTGGCAGCGGTGTGCGGTCGGCAGATTAGGGGTTAAAAATATTTATTATAGTGGTGGCGATGTGGGGGGACCTCGGTTTAGGGGTACATAGGTAGTTTATGGGTGTTAGTGTACTTTAGAGCACAGTAGTTAAGAGCTTTATAAACCAGCGCTAGCCCATAAAGCTCTTAACTACTGACTTTTTCTGCGGCTGGAGTCTTGTCAGTAGAGGGTCTACTGCTCACTTCAGCCAAGACTCTAAATATCGGCGTTAGGAAGATCCCACTGAAAAGATAGGATACGCAATTGGCATAAGGGGATCTGCGGTATAGAAAAGTCGCGGCTGGAAAGTGAGCGTTAGACCCTTTCCTGGCTGACTCTAAATACCAGCGGGCAGCCAAAAGAAGCGTTAGGACTCCTTAACGCTGCTTTTGACGGCTACCGCAGAACTCTAAATCTAGGCATAAGTGTTTACTGAGAACACTGAATGAGCTGGGGGTGGAGCTTATAATGGACATTTTGTCAGGAAAATTTTGACTGGAAAATATTTTGGCGGTAAAAAGTTTTGTCGGGAAATTTTTGTTGCCAAAAAAATGGCACGTCATCCTATGACATAAATTGCATCATCACATGCACGACATGCAAAGATGAAGAGGATTTCTAATACACCTATCAAGCAGGTAAGAATTTTGAATGTATATACAAAAAAAACAAAAAGCACTCCCAGTTTTCTAAACCGGCCCCTAAACCAATGACAAGATAGTCAGGTGGTCTGGAGAGCAGAGGAGGGACTCTAGCAGGTGCCTTAACTTTAAACTTGCGGCGCTCAGAGTCAGTTCCTCTCGCGCCTGCTGAATCCTTGCTACGATGTTGCGCGCCCTTTCTGTGATGCTCTAACTTTCCTTCCCAAACTGAGAGTGCTTCTCTCGCAGGGTTTGCTTGTAAGTTGTATTATTATTATTTTTATTCTCACCCTGCGCTTACCCTGTCGTGCTATTCCTGAGCTATTTTAACAGCTGACGAACGGGGGGCTTCAGAGCCCTGGGGAGGATTAAAAATGGATGCGGTTTAAGTCTAGCCCAGTGACTTACAACATCTTCATGCAATAAACTAAAGATCTTAAAGTCGCCCTACATTTTAAGCCTCCCTAGCGTTACTCCACCCCATCAAGCAAGATATTGCTGTATATTCATACTGATATACACGTTTGTTATTTCATGATCGATGATGGTGCTCTTGCTTGTTTATATTTATTCATTCTTGTTTGTTCATATGTCTTCATTATTATTGTGTTATGTAATAGAAACGTACTGAAGGTCCAAAGGTCGCCCTATCTTAACACAAGTCTCCTATTATTCAATTTATGTGATCTGGAAGTCCAAGAGTGGCCTCATCGGTTCTTAAGGAGAATTAAGACAAAATGAGGGGCAATATCTGCTACCCTATATCTTACACAGCAAGTAATTTTTAGACTGCCTACTACTTTCAGGTTTATTTTTCTTCTCTATGTATTATGTGCAGGTACCAATGTAAATGTTAATATGTTATTGTATAAGCTGCATGACTGCTTTATGAAAAATACTTGTATGTGTGCCTTTTCTCTTGTTAGATGTATTGAGTCCACGGATTCATCCTTACTTGTGGGATATTCTCCTTCCCTACAGGAAGTGGCAGAGAGAGCACCCACAGCAGAGCTGTCTATATAGCTCCTCCCTTAGCTCCACCCCCCAGTCATTCTCTCTGCCTGCTTAACTGCTAGGAAGGGCAAAGAGCTATGTGGTGACTAAAATGTTAGTTTTTTTATTTCTCAAGCAAAAGTTTATTATTTTAAATGGTACCGGTGTGTACTATTTACTCTCTGGCAGAAAAGGGATGAAGATTTCTGCAAGGAGGATGATGATCACTTTGTAACTAAGATCCACTGCTGTTCTCACAAGGACTGGAGAGTACTGGAAAACTTCAGTGGCGAGAACGGTTTGCAGGCTAAGCTGCATATGAGGTATGTTCAGTCTATATTTATACTGTGTTAATTCTAGAAAAGGCTGGCAATATCCCCATGAGGGAAGGGTAAGCTGTATTCAGACACTTGGATAGGAATTTCAGCTTGCTTGAAGGGCTCATTAGTTACTGGTGACACTGTTAGGAAAAAACGTTTTGTTTATTGATGTTTTTTGAAAGGACTAAAGGGGTCATTGTGGCTTGGTTTTGAGTTTTGTAACTCACATGGTTAATTAAGAGACACTCTGGTGTTTCTCTGATAGGCCTCAAAACATCGAGTGAGGTGGGAGGGGCCTATTTTTGCGCCTCAGTTGCGCAGTTTCCTTTCCTCTGAGACATCCAACTGCTTCTCCTGAGGTTCCTGCTGTGTTTGAGGGCTGTAAAAGATGTTTTTTTCCACACAAATCGTTCTGAAGGCAGTGGCAGTTTTTTTCATGCCCATCAAATGGCCCCACCCATTTGAACCAGCAGTGTTTTTGGTCATCGTCTTCTTGAAATATCCAGCCCCGGCCTGGGGGTAACTTCAACTGAAGTTTGTGACTGATTCCTCAACATTATTCTCAAGTATCTGCTGATATTGAGTGGAATCCATGAGACCCTCAACAATATTACCAGTAGTACAGGTCTTTGGAGGTGGTCTGTGGGCTGTTTTTGACCGTTCTCACCATCCTTTGCCTTTGCCTCTGGCCCTCTCTGATATTTTACTTGCCCTGCCACTTCTGGCCTTAACTAGAACTGTGCCTGTGGTCTTCCATATCCTCACCATGCATTCCTCACTGTGTTCCTCACAGTGGACACAGACATCTTAAATCTATGAATGCATACTCTTCAGTACAGCCATGTCCACGTGCGACAGTGCACAAATGGAGGAGCCTACACTACCTGCCCATGTCTAGTCTTAAAATATACATGATGGTGCTCAGTTAAATTATATAATAACATATATATATTAACCAAATGATTAATTAAAGCTGCAAAATAATAAGAATATTGAACATACATTTATGAAAACATATATATTCCTGGATTTAAAGAACCTTCCACTTTATAGAGAAATACAACCACATTTCAATTACTGTTGCCCCAACCCCCTGTGTTCGATATTAGGCAATGCAACCAAAGTTCTTGGCAACATGAAGATAAATACACCAACATTTTACTTTCTAGTACAAAAGAAGATTATTTCTATTACACTAGTGCTTAATAATTTACTTCAAAGGTAAACATTAAAACAATGTTTATAACTCAAGTACAAGTTTTGTAAATCAAGTCAATACGCCTGTCTTTTTTTAATGCAAATAAATCAATAACATTTTCGTTGAATTTAGGAATGTCATTTATCAATTGTTTTTCAATTGTCAGCATGGCTAGAGCGGTCAGTCTTTCCTCAGTCATGGTGCTCCTTAGAAATGTCTTAACTCGCTTTAAAGTTGAGAAACATCTCTCAGCCTCAGCAGTTGTCACGGGAATAGTTGAAATAATTTGTAACAGTTTGTAGGTCTCCGAGAAAGTACTGTCCAAGTTATTTTCTATTACAAACTGTAGAAGACTAATGGCACCATTCATATTTCTGAAATCTGGTCTTCTGTAAATTACTCCTAGTTCAGTTTTCAGGCGATCTTTCTGTAATGTGTGATAAACAGCTGATGTTTGGTCAAGAAGCTGATTTGGAAAAATTTTCTCGTAATCCGCAAATTTTTCTGCTTGGAGGAGAGAAACAGCCGAGTAGTGAGTTATAAAAAAAAATCTATCTTTTACTTGATTCGTGATAACATCGCATATCTCTTTAGCTGCCACAGTCTGAGCAATGTGAATATTTTCTCTCTTCCTTTTCCTAGATGTTTCCTCTGTTTCTGATATTGTCATGGTCACTGTGTCCATTCTATTCCTTTCATTTTCCATTGTCTGCTGGAAAGTGTTAATATGTTTTCTAATAAGTGCCGCATCTGTTTGTGTTTTCTAAAGTTGGTTGTATAACACATCTACATGTGGCATAATATTGTGAAAAACTGTAAGCCAAAACACGAATACCGAGTCTTGTAACATACGCCGAATAACCCCTGCTTGATTTATAGCTATTTCTTTTTTCGATGTTGACTCTATTTTTTCCATGCATTCAATTAACTGTTCCCTGTTTTCAAAAACTGTATTGACGGTTCGACTCTTGAAATTCCACCTTGTGGCTGAACCATGAGGTATCCTTCTTCTAACAGTTTCATCTAGAATAGCTATCCTTTGTGGTGAGTTACTAAAAAAGTTAGTAATGTCACTTAGATTTGAAAAAAATACTCGAACTTGTTGATTTTGACTGCTTGCTTGGCTGACAATTAAATTGAGCTGATGTGCGTAGCAATGCACAAAATGTGCATTCTTGTAGGTACGTTTAATTATAGCCTGAACACCTGCATGCTGACCACTCATCACGCTTGCACCGTCGTAACTCTGCGATATCAGTTTCTCTGGGTTGTCTATAACTTTTTCCAAAGTAGCTTGAATACACGTAGCTAAAGATTCTGCATCATGTCCAGCTGGATTAGTGAATTCCCAGAATCTCTCAACCGGTTGTCCGTTACCTATAATGTATCTAAAAACAACAACCAATTGGAAGGCAGATGAAACATCAGTAGTTTCATCTGCTATCATTGCTACAAAACTTGCATTTGAGATTTCCTTCTTTATTTGGTTCTGGCAAACAGTAAGCATACAGTCTAATAAATCGTTTTGAATTTCTTTTGACGTTCATTTAAAAACAGTGGCACTAGCGAGATATTCTTTTAGAGATGCATCAAGCTCTGCTGAGAAGTTTATAAAACCTCTGAAAATGCCTGGATTTAATGAATCATCGCGTTCGTCATGTCCTCAAAGTGCAAGCTCAAATGCGCCGCAAAATAAAATACAATTAATTATTTTGGAAAGAACATAGCGATTTTTCGTTACTTGCTCATTATGTTTTTTAATATTCAAACGATATGCACTGTCAAGTTGTTGCCGAATATCAACCCTTCCTAGCAAATTAAACCCTAATGTGGAGTTTAAATGTGATTGGGAGCAATTATGTTTATTTGTTTTTTGACTTAAATGTGATAAATCGGCGACACCATAACTCACCAAGCTTGAATCCCCACTTTGTTTTGCAAACAGGAGACAATAAAAACAAAAGAGCCTGTTAGATAATGCACAACCACAAATCCATGGATATTTATCATATACCTCGGGTTTGAATTCTCTTTTGTAATCTCTAGTTTTACATTTTGTCACCTGGGTAAGGTTAAGCATAGGTGTTGGCCTGAGCATTTTAATTTCAATTTTTCTTTCAATGGACAACGTTGAAAAATTTAATTGCTTTAGCTCAGACACACTAATTTTACTAAGTGCCATCTTAACTGTTAGTTTACACACAAAGAACAGTCCTTTGATCTTATCTAATATATAACTTGTAGGTAGGTAGCTCTGCAGCTGTTAGAAAATATACAACTCAACTTAAAGTAATAGTTTAATAGTTTGGCGGTTGTTATGTAATATATAACTTGTAGGTAGGTAGCTCTGCAGCTGACCAGCTCTTTGAAAATATAAAACTCAACTTGAAGTAATAGTTTAATAGTTTGGCGGTTGTTATGTAATATATAACTTGTAGGTAGGTAGCTCTGCAGTTGTTAGAAAATATATTAAAAGTTTAATAGGTTTGTGGTTGTTATGTAATATATAACTTGTAGGTAGCTCTGCTGCTCTGCAGCTGTTAGAAAATATTCAACTCAACTTGAAGTAATAGTTTAATAGTTTGGCGGTTGTTATGTAATATATAACTTGTAGGTAGGTAGCTCTGCAGCTGTTAGAAAATATATTAAAAGTTTAATAGTTTTGTGGTTGTTATGTAATATATAACTTGTAGGTAGGTAGCTCTGCAGCTATTAGAAAATATACAACTCAACTTGCAGTAATAGTTTAATAGTTTGGCGGTTGTTATGTAATATATAACTTGTAGGTAGGTAGCTCTGCAGCTGTTAGAAAATATACAACTCAACTTAAAGTAATAGTTTAATAGTTTGGCGGTTGTTATGTAATATATAACTTGTAGGTAGGTAGCTCTGCAGCTGACCAGCTGTTAGAAAATATAAAACTCAACTTGAAGTAATAGTTTAATAGTTTGGCGGTTGTTATGTAATATATAACTTGTAGGTAGGTAGCTCTGCAGCTGTTAGAAAATATACAACTCAACTTGATGTAATAGTTTAATAGTTTGGCGGTTGTTATCTAATATATAACTTGTAGGTAGGTAGCACTGCAGCTGTTAGAAAATATACAACTCAACTTGAAGTAATAGTTTAATAGTTTGGCGGTTGCTATCTAATATATAACTTGTAGGTAGGTAGCTCTGCAGCTGTTAGAAAATATATTAAAAGTTTAATAGTTTGGCGGTTGTTATGTAATATATAACTTGTAGGTAGGTAGCTCTGCAGCTGACCAGCTGTTAGAAAATATAAAACTCAACTTGAAGTAATAGTTTAATAGTTTGGCGGTTGTTATGTAATATATAACTTGTAGGTAGGTAGCTCTGCAGCTGTTAGAAAATATACAACTCAACTTGATGTAATAGTTTAATAGTTTGGCGGTTGTTATGTAATATATAACTTGTAGGTAGGTAGCTCTGCAGCTGTTAGAAAATATACAACTCAACTTGAAGTAATAGTTTAATAGTTTGGCGGTTGTTATCTAATATATAACTTGTAGGTAGGTAGCTCTGCAGCTGTTAGAAAATATACAACTCAACTTAAAGTAATAGTTTAATAGTTTGGCGGTTGTTATGTAATATATAACTTGTAGGTAGGTAGCTCTGCAGCTGACCAGCTGTTAGAAAATATAAAACTCAACTTGAAGTAATAGTTTAATAGTTTGGCGGTTGTTATGTAATATATAACTTGTAGGTAGGTAGCTCTGCAGCTGACCAGCTGTTAGAAAATATAAAACTCAACTTGAAGTAATAGTTTAATAGTTTGGCGGTTGTTATGTAATATATAACTTGTAGGTAGGTAGCTCTGCAGTTGTTAGAAAATATATTAAAAGTTTAATAGGTTTGTGGTTGTTATGTAATATATAACTTGTAGGTAGCTCTGCTGCTCTGCAGCTGTTAGAAAATATTCAACTCAACTTGAAGTAATAGTTTAAAGTGAATGTAAATTTTGATGCTAAAGTGCCCGGTTTTTAAAACTTCGATTAAAAACAGGGGCACTTTAATTCATAAAAATTTTCATTTCACTCCTGTTGTGAAAAAAAACTTACCTTTTAATCTTCACAGCAGCTCCAGCTTCTTCCACCTGTTTCAAAGCCTCTTCCTGGGTCTAAAATGAGGCATCGGCTTCCTCCAATCACAGCAGTGAATCAGACACTGAATCCCCCGGGGGGGAAGCTGTGATTGGAGAATGACCTATCAATCATTTCTGACATCAGAAATGGCTTGTGAGACCGGAGAAAGCTGGAGCTGCTGTGAAGTTTAAAAGGTAAGTTTTTTGTCACAACAGGAGTGAAATGTAAATTTTTATGAATTAAAGTGCCCCTGTTTTTAATCAAAGTTTTAAAAACCGGGCACTTTAGCATCAAAATTTACATTCACTTTAATAGTTTGGCGGTTGTTATGTAATATATAACTTGTAGGTAGGTAGCTCTGCAGCTGTTAGAAAATATATTAAAAGTTTAATAGTTTTGTGGTTGTTATGTAATATATAACTTGTAGGTAGGTAGCTCTGCAGCTATTAGAAAATATACAACTCAACTTAAAGTAATAGTTTAATAGTTTGGCGGTTGTTATGTAATATATAACTTGTAGGTAGGTAGCTCTGCAGCTGACCAGCTGTTAGAAAATATAAAACTCAACTTGAAGTAATAGTTTAATAGTTTGGCGGTTGTTATGTAATATATAACTTGTAGGTAGGTAGCTCTGCAGCTGACCAGCTGTTAGAAAATATAAAACTCAACTTGAAGTAATAGTTTAATAGTTTGGCGGTTATTATGTAATATATAACTTGTAGGTAGGTAGCTCTGCAGCTGTTAGAAAATATACAACTCAACTTGATGTAATAGTTTAATAGTTTGGCGGTTGTTATCTAATATATAACTTGTAGGTAGGTAGCTCTGCAGCTGTTAGAAAATATACAACTCAACTTAAAGTAATAGTTTAATAGTTTGGCGGTTGTTATCTAATATATAACTTGTAGGTAGGTAGCTCTGCAGCTGTTAGAAAATATATTAAAAGTTTAATAGGTTTGTGGTTGTTATGTAATATATAACTTGTAGGTAGGTAGCTCTGTAGCTCTGCAGCTGTTAGAAAATATACAACTCAACTTGAAGTAATAGTTTAATAGTTTGGCAGTTGTTATCTAATATATAACTTGTAGGTAGGTAGCTCTGCAGCTGTTAGAAAATATACAACTCAAATTGCAGTAATAGTTTAATAGTTTGGCGGTTGTTATGTAATATATAACTTGTAGGTAGGTAGCTCTGCAGCAGTTAGAAAATATATTAAAAGTGTAATAGTTTTGTGGTTGTTAAGTAATATATAACTTGTAGGTAGGTAGCTCTGCTGCTCTGCAGCTGTTAGAAAATATACAACTCAACTTGAAGTAATAGTTTAATAGTTTTGCGGTTGTTATGTAATATATAACTTGTAGGTAGGTAGCTCTGCAGCTGTTAGAAAATCTACAACACTTATAATAATTATAATAATATAGCTCACTAGAGATAAAATATAAAATGTTAAATATGCCGGTTTACTGCCTAATTTTAGTATCAGCAGCAGCACAGCAGTTTTTTTTTAAAAAAAAACTTTTACCTTTTTTTGCAAAACTTTAAACTAAACTAATAAGCTCAGCTGCAGGCCTGCAGCAAAATAAGGCCCACTGCCCACTACTAACTATTCGCAAATTCTCAATTAATAATCTCTTATTCTCTCAGTGTCAGCACCAACACGTCTGCAGCAAGGGCTAAATCGTTCGTTTTTTAACAAAGAGAGGGAAGTTGAACATAAGGTCAGAGCTCTGTAAACAAGGCTCCTATCCGCTCAACAGCTATCTCCTCAATGAGATTTTCGCGCCGTTGAGGGGGAGGAGCCTTGTGGGGGCGGTCACGTGACGCTACTACAGCGTATCAGAGGCGAGACTCAGCCATCAGGCAGATTGTGGGAGGAGCCAGAGCACAGGCTGAAGTCAGCTCGCACACTTCAGCCTGTGCGAATAGGGCTCTATTAGCAGTGCCGGGCTGGGAGGAGCTACGCCTGCACAGTGATGCATAGAGATCACTGTGTAGGATAGGGTTTTGCTTTATCGCACGTGTGATCAGGTTAGGATAGGGAGGAGGTCAAGTGACACGTTGTTGTGGGAGTGGTGTAGTGACTGACTGGTGTCTGGTGTGCGCGCACTCGCGCAATGAGAGCAGCCTTAGTTAGATTAGGAGGAGGAGACGCTAGTGACTGATGCGGTGTGGTCTGGTCTATGCTGGTGATGTCAGCTGAGCCTGAGCTCTGGCTCTGCTCTGTGTCCACCTGGTCCTAGCTCCCTCCTGCTTCTTACAACAATATTAATGGTGGTACCTACAGGCTACAGACTCAGTCACTGCTATACAGTAACAGAGCCTATACAGTCTACACAGCACTCAGACTTGAAATCAATGTATATTATAATAAATAATATTATTAACACTTAACACACACACACTAATAAAAAAAAAATGAAACAAAAAAATTTAAACATTTTTTTTTTGCAGAATTCTTTTTTTGCTCAATTTTTTTTTTCCTCCTTGCCCCCTGGGGGGTTCACGTGCGAATGTGCACAACTGGAGGAGCCTCCACTGTCTGAAGGGCAGGTAGGAGCCACAGCAGAGTGGCAAGGTGCTGAAAGTCTTTTTTACTGGTTTTGACGTTTTTTCAATCCGGTTTTGCCATTAAGGGGTTAATTGTTTATTTGCATAGCTGTGCAAAGTTACTAAGTTTAATGCTTTTTTACACTGTTTTGCAGAATTGGTGCAGCTTAAAGGCACAGTATCGTTTTATTTCTAAGTGTTTTTTACTTTGATTACAGTGTTTTCCAAGCTTTCTTGTTACATTACTAGCCTGTTTAACATGTCTGACACCAAGGAAAATCCTTGTTTAATATGTTTGGAAGCCATTGTGGAACCCCCTCTTAGAATGTGTCCCAATTGTACTGATATGTCTATAAACTATAAAGAACATATATTAGCACTCAAAAATAGAGCAATAGATGATTCTCAATCAGAGGTAAATGAGGGTTCGCCATCTAGCTCTCCCCAAGTGTCACAACCAGTAACGCCCACACAAGTGACGCCAAGTACCTCTAGTGCGTCAAATTCTTTTACTTTACAAGACATGGCCACAGTTATGAATACAACCCTCACAGAGGTTTTATCTAAACTGCCTGGTTTACAAGGAAAGCAGGACAGCTCTGGGTTTAGAAAAAATGCTTAGCCATCTGACACTTTAGTAGCCGTATCTGATATGCCCTCGTAATGCTCTGAAGTAGGGGTGAGGGATTTGTTCTCTGAGGGAGAAATTTCTGATTCAGGAAAGACGCTTCCTCAGACAGATTCTGATATGATGGCCTTTAAATTTAAGCTTGAACACCTCCGCTTATTGCTCAGGGAGGTATTAGCGACTCTAGATGATTGTGACCCTATAGTGGTTCCAGAGAAATTGTGTAAAATGGATAAATACTTAGAGGTTCCTGTTTACACTGATGTTTTTCCAGTCCCTAAGAGGATTGTGAATATTATTACTAAGGAGTGGGCTAGACCAGGTATTCCGTTCTCTCCCCCTCCTGTTTTTAAGAAAATGTTTCCCATATCTGACACCATGCGGGACTCGTAGCAGACAGTTCCTAAGGTGGAGGGAGCTATTTCTACTCTGTCTAAGTGTACAACTATACCTATCGAAGACAGTTGTGCTTTCAAAGATCCTATGGATAAAAAATTAGAGGGTCTCCTGAAGAAAATTTTTGTTCATCAGGGTTTTTCTCTCCAACCTATTGCGTGCATTGTTCCTGTAACTACTGCAGCTGCTTTCTGGTTTGAGGCTCTATTACAGATGCCGCATTTCAACTGGCTAAATTAGCGGCAAAGAATTCAGGTTTTGCCATTTTAGCACGCAGGGCATTATGGCTAAAGTCCTGGTCTGCTGATGTGTCATCTAAATCTAAACTTTTGAACATCCCTTTCAAAGGAAAGACCCTATTCGGGCCTGAACTGAAATAGATTATTTCAGACATCACTGGAGGGAAAGGTCATGCCCTTCCTCAGGATAGATCAAATAAGATGAAGACCAAACAAAATAATTTTCGTTCCTTTCGGAACTTCAAGAGTGGTTCCATTTCAGCTTCCTCTGCTGCAAAGCAAGAGGGGTATTTTGCCCAATCCAAGTCAGTCTGGAGACCTAACCAAGAAGCCTGCAGCTGCCTCTAAGACAGCATGAAGGGGTAGCCCCCGATCCGGGACTGGATCTAGTAGGGGGCAGACTCTCTCTCTTCGCTCAGGCTTGGGCAAGAGATGTTCACGATCCCTGGGCTTTAGAAATTGTGTCCCAGGGATATCTTCTGGAATTCAAAGACTCCCTTCCAAGGGGGAGATTTCATATTTCTCGATTGTCTGTAAACCAGACAAAGAGAGAGGCGTTCTTACACTGTGTAGAAGATCTTCTTACCATGGGGGTGATCCGCCCAGTCCCAAAAGAGGAACAGGGGCTAGGGTTCTATTCAAACCTGTTTGTGGTTCCCGAAAAAGAGGGAACTTTCAGACCAATCTTGGATCTCAAAATTCTAAACAAGTTCCTCAAAGTTCCATCATTCAAGATGGAGGCCATTCGGACTATTCTGCCTCTGATCCAGGAGGGTCAATATATGACTACCGTGGACTTAAAGGATGCGTATCTACACATCCATATTCACAGAAATCATCATCAGTTTCTCAGATTTGCTTTTCTAAACAGGCATTACCAGTTTGTGGCTCTTCCCTTCGGGTTGGCCATGGCGCCAAGAATTTTCACAAAGGTGCTAGGGTCCCTTCTGGCGGTTCTACGACCTCGGGGCATAGCGGTGGTGCCTTATCTAGACGACATCTTAATTCAGGCGTCGACTTTTAAAGTTCTACTTACAAGCAACCAAAGATTTTCGTCAAACTTCTTCATTGTTTGTTGTTTATTCTGGTAAGCAGAGAGGCCAAAAGGCTACGGCTACCTCTCTTTCCTTTTGGTTGAAAAGCATCATCCGTTTGGCCTATGAGACTGCTGGACAGCAGCCTCCTGAAAGAATTTCTGCTCATTCTACTAGAGCTGTGGTTTCCACATGGGCTTTTAAAAATGAGGCTTCTGTTGAACAGATTTGTAAGGCGGCGCTTCATACTTTTTCCAAATTTTACAAATTCGATACTTTTGCTTCTTCGGAGGCTATTTTTGGGAGAAAGGTTCTACAAGCAGTGGTGTCTTCCGTTTAAGGTCCCTGTCTTGTACCTCCCTTCATCCGTGTCCTAAAGCTTTGGTATTGGTATCCCACAAGTAAGGATGAATCCGTGGACTCGATACATCTTACAAGAGAAAACATAATTTATGCTTACCTGATAAATTTATTTCTCTTGTGATGTATCGAGTCCATGGCCCGCCCTGTTTATTACGACAGGCATATATATTTTTATTTTTAAAACTTTCAGTCACCACTGCACCCTATAGTTTCTCCTTTTTCTTCCTAGCCTTTGGTCGAATGACTGGGGGCTGGAGCTAAGGGAGGAGCTATATACACAGCTCTGCCGTGGGTGCTCTCTCTGCCACTTCCTGTAGGGAAGGAGAATATCCCACAAGTAAGATTGAATTCCTGGACTCGATACATCACAAGAGAAATAAATTTATCAGGTAAGCATAAATTATGTTTTCTTTAATCCCCAATAAAAAGAATTTAAAAGTAAAAATGGATGCGGAGGGAGTTTTCCAAACCATTATGAATGATATGAAGGTGAGTGACTGCTGCTTTAGTTTGTCCTGGTACCTGGTAGTTGGAAATGGATATGTGCAAGGCGTGTCCTGGGAAACTTCTCACTGTATGGTGTACAATAACAAAGGATAGTTTTACAATAGGGTTCGCAAATGGTGGCTGCAGCCAGTGCTCCTGTCTGTGCACTGACTTCAATCTGTGTTATTTAGTCCTGAGTGAGGTCTGTGATTGAATTCAGGGTTTGCGTGGTTTGTTGCACTACTATGTACTTCACCTCTATAATTATTTTTATTTTTTCATTGATCTGTTAGCTTTTACAGAGGGCAGTGAATGGGTTAAAGAAAAATCTGCAATGTAAAAACTTTTTTTTGTGCAATGCTTATTATACTTACCACTTCAGAAAAGTTCTGAATAATGAAACCTTTCCATAAATCTTTTTTACCTAGCTGTTTTATGACTTCAAAATAATTTTTTTCCCTGTGATCTCATGAAGGCTTCTAAAGAATCCTTAACTATTCATCAAGCTCCTCAAATTCCTCAAGTGTCAAAGTGGAATACATAACTTTTTCTTAAGAAAGGGATTATCTACCTTTTTATAATAAAAATTCTGGTGTAGAATGTCCCTTTAAACAAGCACATTATACTTATGCTTGGTATAGGGTTAAATAACAAACTGTGTTGGGGGGGGCTTCTTTGCCTTAAAATGCCGGTGCCTATTTTTGCTTCCAGTCCGGCCCTGTTCACATCCCTCAGACAAACACTGTACTTTGAGAAGAACTGGGCTTCAATATGCTTAGAAGCGTCTATCACAGAAGAAAAATGAAGCACAACTTGCTTCATCACCTCCATGAGAGGCAAAGTTTGTAAAACTAAGGTATGAGTGAGGTGGGAGGTGTATTTATAGGGTTAATACTTTTAGGGGTTATTAGGTTTATTATAGCAGTAGCGATGTGGGGGGCCTGGCGTTTTATGGGTTAATAGGTTTATAAAGTGTTGGCTATGTGGGTGGGTGGCAGATTAGGGGTTAATAAGTTTAATATAGTATTTGCGATGCAGGAGGGTGGCGGTTTAGGGGTTAAGAGGTAGTTTATGGGTGTTAGTGCACTTTGTAACATTTTAGTTATGAGTTTTGTGAAACATTTTTGTTTTGCAAAATCCATAACTACTTCTCTCAGATCGCTTTTTGCTCATATTAGTAACCAAATGTTTAAAAGAAGCTTCAACATCATTAAAAAAAAAGAGTTTACAAATTTGAGGACCATCAAAGATTGCTGCTTTAAAGGGCCATAATACCCAAATGTTTAAACACTTGAAAGTGATGTATAATACATTTGTAGATCTTTCCTTGGACTGAGTTTTGAAAGACTTAAAGGGACATAATACTCATATGCTAAATCACTTGAAACTCATGCAGTATAGCTGTAAAAAGCTGACTAGAAAATATCTCCTGAACATCTATATGTAAAAAAAAAAGATATTTTACCTCAAAAGTTCCTCAGTAGCCACCTCCCATTGTAAATGATTTCTAAGCAGCATTTTAGTGTGTTTGTCCTGGGACATCTGAAAGGATGAGCATTGTGCACTCTCATATTATTTCACCAATCAGGTAAAGGAAGCTTACTATGAAATCTCATGAGAGTTAAGTCAAATCTCATGAGATCACAGTAAGAGTTCAGCACTGCTGATGCTGATTGGCTACTGTTCATTTCTTCATTTTTTTTTTTTTTTTACCTGCAGCTGGGAGCAGGTGAAGTATAACTTTTTACACTCTGCTGAGCTGAGGAAATTGTGAGGTAAAATATCTTCCTTTTTTACATAGAGATGCTCAGGTGATATTTTCCTGTCAGCTTTTTACAGTTATACTGCATGAGTTTCAAGTGATTTAGCATATGAGTATTATGTCCCTTTAAGTCTTTCAAAACTCAGTCCAAGGAAAGATATACAAATGTATTTCAAGCAGTCGACATCTCGGTTCAAGGCCTTAACAAATTGCTCCATCAGTCCAAGCTTGATATGGAGTGGTGGGACAATTATTTTTTTCTCTGTTAAAGGGCCAGTAAACCTAGAAAATAATGTTATATAATTCAGCACATAGTGCAGAATTTGATAACATGATATTAGTGCTAACTTTATATAACATAAAATTGCCTGTGAATTTTTATTAAAAAAGAGGGTTTTTCAGACCCGCCTTCTGTGCTCTATTGAGCAGGTCTGGTTTTCCCTCTGAGCGCATTTGGGCAGCTGTCTAATCACAGCCCGGCCTGACCGTGCCATTACACTTAATGTCAGACAGAGCAGGAGCGAGCTACATTGAGTGTAATGGCGCAGTCGGGCCAGGCTGCTGCCCAGATGCGCTCAGAGGGAAAACCAGACCAACTCAGTACAGCACAGAGGGCGGGTCTGAAAAAAACCTCTTTTTAAATAAAAATTCACAGGCAATATTATGTTATATAAAGCTAGCACTAATATGATGTTATATAATTCTGCACTATGTGCAGAATTATATAACATTATTTCTTTCATGTAATTAGCAAGAGTCCATGAGCTAGTGACGTATGGGATATACATTCCTACCAGGAGGGGCAAAGTTTCCCATACCTCAAAATGCCTATAAATACACCCCTCACCACACCCACAAATCAGTTTTACAAACTTTGCCTCCTATGGAGGTGGTGAAGTAAGTTTGTGCTAGATTCTACGTTGATATGCGCTCCGCAGCAGGTTGGAGCCCGGTTTTCCTCTCAGCGTGCAGTGAATGTCAGAGGGATGTGAGGAGAGTATTGCCTATTTGAATTCAATGATCTCCTTCTACGGGGTCTATTTCATAGGTTCTCTGTTATCGGTCGTAGAGATTCATCTCTTACCTCCCTTTTCAGATCGACGATATACTCTTATATATACCATTACCTCTACTGATTCTCGTTTCAGTACTGGTTTGGCTTTCTACTACATGTAGATGAGTGTCCTGGGGTAAGTAAGTCTTATTTTCTGTGACACTCTAAGCTATGGTTGGGCACTTTTATATAAAGTTCTAAATATATATATTCAAACATTTATTTGCCTTGACTCAGGATGTTCAACGTTCCTTGTTTCAGACAGTCAGTTTCATATTTGGGATAATGCATATGAATAAATCAATTTTTTTCTTACCTTAAAATTTGACTTTTTTCCCTGTGGGCTATTAGGCTTGCGGGGGCTAACTTTTTTGGCGCAAAATTTTTTTTTCTGTTTCCGGCGTCATACGTGTCGCCGGAAGTTGCGTCATTTTTTGACGTTTTTTTGCGCCAAAAGTGTCGGCGTTCCGGATGTGGCGTCATTTTTGGCGCCAAAAGCATTTTGCCGCTAAAAAATATGGGCGTCACTATTGTCTCCACATTATTTAAGTCTCATTATTTATTGCTTCTGGTTGCTAGAAGCTTGTTCACTGGCATTTTTTTCCCATTCCTGAAACTGTCATTTAAGGAATTTGTTCAATTTTGCTTTATATATGTTGTTTTTTCTATTACATATTGCAAGATGTCCCACATTGACACTGAGTCAGAAGATACTTCTGGAAAAACGCTGCCTGGTGCTGGATCTACCAAAGTTAAGTGTATCTGCTGTAAACTTGTGGTATCTGTTCCTCCAGCTGTTGTTTGTAATGAATGTCATGGCAAACTTGTTAATGCAGATATTTCCTTTAGTAATGTTACATTACCTGTTGCTGTTCCGTCAACATCTAATACTCAGAGTGTTCCTGTTAACATAAGAGATTTTGTTTCTAAATCCATTAAGAAGGCTATGTCTGTTATTCCTCCTTCTAATAAACGTAAAAGGTCTTTTAAAACTTCTCATTTTTCAGATGAATTTTTAAATGAACATCATCATTCTGATTCTGATATTGGTTCCTCTGGTTCAGAGGATTCTGTCTCAGAGGTTGATGCTGATAACTCTTCATATTTATTTAAAATGGAATTTATTCGTTCTTTACTTAAAGAAGTCTTAATTGCTTTAGAAATAGAGGATTCTGGTCTTCTTGATACTAAATCTAAACGTTTAAATAAGGTTTTTAAATCTCCTGTAGTTATTCCATAAGTTTTTCCTGTCCCTGATGCTATTTCTGAAGTAATCTCCAGGGAATGGAATAATTTGGGTAATTCTTTTACTCCTTCTAAACGTTTTAAGCAATTATATCCTGTGCCATCTGACAGATTAGAATTTTGGGACAAAATCCCTAAAGTTGATGGGGCTGTCTCTACTCTTACTCCTACGGCAGATAGTACTTCCTTTAAGGATCCTTTAGATAGGAAGATTGAATCCTTTCTAAGAAAAGCTTACTTATGTTCAGGTAATCCTCTTAGACCTGCTATATCTTTAGCGGATGTTGCTGCAGCTTCAACTTTTTGGTTAGAAGCTTTAGCGCAACAAGTAACAGATCATAATTCTCATAGCATTGTTAATCTTCTTCAACATGCTAATAACTTTATTTGTGATGCCATCTTTGATATCATTAGAGTTGATGTCAGGTATATGTCTCTAGCTATTTTAGCTAGAAGAGCTTTATGGCTTAAAACTTGGAATGCTGATATGTCTTCTAAGTCAACTTTGCTTTTCCTTTCTTTCCAGGGTAATAAATTATTTGGTTCTCAGTTGGATTCTATTATCTCAACTGTTACTGGAGGAAAAGGAACTTTTTTACCACAGGATAAAAAATCTAAAGGTAAATTTAGGTCTAATAATCGTTTTCGTTACTTTCGTCACAATAAGGAACAAAAACCTGACCCTTCACCCTCAGGAGTGGTATCAGTTTGGAAACCATCTACAGTCTGGAATAAATCCAAGCCTTTTAGAAAACCAAAGCCAGCTCCCAAGTCCTCATGAAGGTGCGGCCCTCATTCCAGCCCAGCTGGTAGGGGGCAGATTACGATTTTTCAAAGAAATTTGGATCAATTCAATTCACAATCTTTGAATTCAAAACATTGTTTCAGAAGGGTACAGAATTGGCTTCAAGATAAGGCCTCCTGCAAAGAGATTTTTTCTTTCCCGTGTCCCAGTAAATCCACCGAAGGCTCAAGCATTTCTGAAATGTGTTTCAGATCTAGAGTTGGCTGGAGTAATTATGCCAGTTCCAGTTCTGGAACAGGGGCTAGGGTTTTATTCAAATCTCTTCATTGTACCAAAGAAGGAGAATTCCTTCAGACCAGTTCTGGATCTAAAAATATTGAATCGTTATGTAAGGATACCAACATTCAAAATGGTAACTATAAGGACTATTCTGCCTTTTGTTCAGCAAGGGCATTATATGTCCACAATAGATTTACAGGATGCATATCTGCATATTCCGATTCATCCAGATCACTATCAGTTTCTGAGATTCTCTTTCCTAGACAAGCATTACCAGTTTGTGGCTCTGCCGTTTGGCCTAGCAACAGCTCCAAGAATTTTTACAAAGGTTCTCGGTGCCCTTCTGTCTGTAATCAGAGAACAGGGTATTGTGGTATTTCCTTATTTGGACGATATCTTGGTACTTGCTCAGTCTTCACATTTAGCAAAATCTCATACGAATCGACTAAAGATCATGGTTGGAGGATCAATTTACCAAAAAGTTCATTGATTCCTCAGACAAGGGTAACCTTTTTAGGTTTCCAGATTGATTCAGCGTCCATGACTCTGTCTCTGACAGAAAAGAGACGTCTAAAATTGATCTCAGCTTGTCGAAACCTTCAATCACAATCATTGCCTTCGGTAGCCTTATGCATGGAAATTCTAGGTCTTATGACTGCTGCATCGGACGCGATCCCCTTTGCTCGTTTTCACATGCGACCTCTTCAGCTCTGTATGCTGAACCAGTGGTGCAGGGATTACACAAAGATATCTCAAATAATATCTTTAAAACCGATTGACGTGGTGGACGGATCACCATCGTTTAGTTCAGGGGGCTTCTTTTGTTCTTCAGACCTGGACTGTAATTTCAACAGATGCAAGTCTGACAGGTTGGGGAGCTGTTTGGGGGTCTCTGACAGCACAAGGGGTCTGGGAATCTCAGGAGGTGAGATTACCAATCAATATTTTGGAACTCCGTGCAATTTTCAGAGCTCTTCAGTCATGGCCTCTTCTAAGGAGAGAATCGTTCATTTGTTTTCAGACAGACAAAGTCACAACTGTGGCATACATCAATCATCAAGGAGGGACTCACAGTCCTCTGGCTATGAAAGAAGTATCTCGAATACTGGTATGGGCGGAATCCAGCTCCTGTCTAGTTTCTGCGGTTCATATCCCAGGTATAGACAAATGGGAAGTGGATTATCTCAGTCGCCAAACGTTACATCCGGGCGAATGGTCTCTTCACCCAGAGGTATTTCTTCAGATTGTTCAAATGTGGGGACTTCCAGAAATAGATCTGATGGCTTCTCATCTAAACAAGAAACTTCCTAGGTATCTGTCCAGATCCAGGGATCCTCAAGCGGAAGCAGTGGATGCATTGTCACTTCCTTGGAAGTATCATCCTGCCTATATCTTTCCGCCTCTAGTTCTTCTTCCAAGAGTAATCTCCAAGATTCTGAAGTAATGCTCGTTTGTTCTGCTGGTGGCTCCAGCATGGCCTCACAGGTTTTGGTATGCGGATCTTGTCCGGATGGCCTCTTGCCAACCGTGGACTCTTCCGTTAAGACCAGACCTTCTGTCGCAAGGTCCTTTTTTCCATCAGGATCTCAAATCCTTAAATTTAAAGGTATGGAGATTGAACGCTTGATTCTCAGTCAAAGAGGTTTCTCTGACTCTGTGATTAATGCTATGTTACAGGCTCGTAAATCTGTATCTAGGAAGATATATTATCGAGTCTGGAAGACTTATATTTCTTGGTGTCTTTCTCATCATTTTTCCTGGCATTCTTTTAGAATTCCGAGAAATTTACAGTTTCTTCAGGATGGTTTGGATAAAGGTTTGTCTGCAAGTTCCTTGAAAGGACAAATCTCTGCTCTTTCTGTTCTTTTTCACAGAAAGATTGCTAATCTTCCTGATATTCATTGTTTTGTACAAGCTTTGGTTCGTATAAAACCTGTCATTAAAGGGACACTCAATCAAAATTAAACTTTCATTATTCAGATAGAGCATGCAATTTTAAAGAACTTTCCAATTTACTTCCATTAACAAAATGTGCACAGTCTTTTTATATTTAAACTTTTTGAGTCACCAGCTCCTACTGAGCATGTGCAAGAATAAGTGTGTATGCATTTGTGAATGGTTGATTGCTGTCACATGGTATGTGTATGCATTTGTGATTGGCTGATGGCTGTCACATGGTACAGGGGGAGTGGAAAAAGACATAACTTTTAAATTTTCAGAAAAAAAATCCACTACTCATTTGAAGTTCAGACTAACTGCTATTGCATTATCTTGTTATCTTGCATTTGTTGATTATGCAAATCTACTAAGTTGACTGGTCCTTTAAGTCAATTTCTCCTCCTTGGAGTTTGAATTTGGTTCTGGGGGCTCTTCAAGCTCCTCCGTTTGAACCTACGCATTCATTGGACATTAAATTACTTTCTTGGAAAGTTTTGTTTCTTTTGGCCATCTCTTCTGCTAGAAGAGTTTCTGAATTATCTGCTCTTTCTTGTGAGTCTCCTTTTCTGATTTTTCATCAGGATAAGGCGGTGTTGCGAACTTCTTTTAAATTTTTACATAAGTTGTGAATTCTAACAACATTAGTAGAGAAATTGTGGTTCCTTCATTGTGTCCTAATCCTAAGAATTCTAAGGAGAGATCATTGCATTCTTTGGATGTAGTTAGAGCTTTGAAATATTATATTGAAGCTACTAAGAATTTCCGAAAGAGTTCTAGTCTATTTGTTATCTTTTCCGGTTCTAGGAAAGGTCAGAAGGCCTCTGCCATTTCTTTGGCATCCTGGTTGAAATCTTTAATTCATCATGCTTATGTCGAGTCAGGTAAAACTCCGCCTCAAAGGATTACAGCTCATTCTACTAGGTCAGTTTCTACTTCCTGGGCGTTTAGGAATGAAGCTTCGGTTGATCAGATTTGCAAAGCAGCAACTTGGTCTTCTTTGCATACTTTTACTAAATTCTACAATTTTGATGTGTTTTCTTCTTCTGAAGCAGTTTTTGGTAGAAAAGTACTTCAGGCAGCTGTTTCAGTTTGATTCTTCTGCTTATAATTTCAGTTTTTTTCATAATAAGATTTAAACTTTATTTTGGGTGTGGATTATTTTCAGCGGAATTGGCTGTCTTTATTTTATCCCTCCCTCTCTAGTGACTCTTGCGTGGAAGATCCACATCTTGGGTAGTCATTATCCCATACGTCACTAGCTCATGGACTCTTGCTAATTACATGAAAGAAAACATAATTTATATGAGCACCAGTGGTCTATGTGTGTAGACATGACAGTAGGTGCAGCAAACATCATAAATGAGCCAGATTAAAGTGCCAGAAAACCTAGAAAAACATAATTTATAAGAACTTACCTGATAAATTAATTTCTTTCATATTACCTGATAAATTCATTTATTTCATATTAGCAAGAGTCCATGAGGCCCACCCTTTTTGTGGTGGTTATGATTTTTTTGTATAAAGCACAATTAATCCAATTCCTTATTTTTTATGCTTTCGCACTTTTTTCTTATCACCCCACTTCTTGGCTATGCGTTAAACTGATTTGTGGGTGTGGTGAGGGGTGTATTTATAGGCATTTTGAGGTTTGGGAAACTTTGCCCCTCCTGGTAGGAATGTATATCCCATACGTCACTAGCTCATGGACTCTTGCTAATATGAAATAAATTAATTTATCAGGTAAGTTCTTATAAATTATGTTTTTCTAGGTTTTCTGGCACTTTAATCTGGCTCATTTATGATGTTTGCTGCACCTACTGTCATGTCTACCCTCAAAGACCATGTCCTGTTTTTCCAATGATCTTGCTTTGCAGTATTATCCCACAAGCAGATGAAACAAGGGTACTTCATGTATCCACTTAGCTGCCCAAGCAAGAAGTTCCCCATCTGTAGATCAACACACATAGACCACTGGTGCTCATGATAGCAAAATGTCAGCAAGACAATTATGATATTTTCATAGTCTTCTTTAAGTGTTGTTGAGTGAACAATTTGAAGAGATGCAAAGCGGTTACCCATTATATAGTAAAACACATTTCAAGCTTCTGGTAGAAATGTATATGAAATTATATGCAATGGATAAATGTGCAAAACAATATTAAAGATAAAATTAGAATAGATTAAAGATTACATTAGATAAAAAAACAATGTTACAGAGGAACAAGACAGACTAAATCCCGTACGTCAGCAGCCCTATGTCATTTTGGGGTAAAATTAAAATTTGAGGGGTATCCATTATTTTAAAAAAGAGAGCTAATTCGGCAAAACCGATGTCATTTTTTTTATTCAACCCCCCGAAAATATCGTAAATTCATTCAAACATCCTTGGCAACAATTTATTTTTTTGTTGACCTGTGTATTAGAAGTAAATTGGAAAGTGGTTTAAAATGGTATGCTCTCTGTGAATCCAGAAATAATTTTTTTTTATCATGTCCCTTTAAGGCAGTCTAGTGTTTCCTTATCTGTTTTACAAATGTATAACTTGTGCCCATTCCTTAGTTTTTTTTCTGTTTCACGAATATATCAAAAGGTATATTTTCTCTTCCACATAAGTGTTACTATTTCTCTAATTGCTGCGTTTCCCTAGCCTCATCTGAGTGAGTATATATGTGTTTATAAGTTAACTTTACAGCATGTGCTACTTTAAAAAAAAAATTAAAAAAAGTGTTACTTTTTTTCTGTTATTTTTATTTCAAAATACCAATATTATTTACATGTAGTAAGTAGCAATGTCACATTTATTGGTCTAACAAAACAATTTAAAGGGACAGTAAACCTCAAAAATAATGTTATATAATTTTGCACATAGCCAAACTTTGTAAAACCTAATATACCCTTTAAATTTTTTTTAAAAAAAGGCTGTTTTACAGACCCTGCTGTCTGACAGCAGGAGCGAGCTGCACTTAGTGTTATGGCGCGGTCGGGCCGGGCTGTGACTATACAGCTGGCCCGATGCGCTGTGTGAAAAAAACAGACCCACTCAGAAGAGCACAGAGAGCGGGTCTGTAAAACAGCCGTTTTTTTTTTTTTTAATTAAAAGGGATTATTAGGTTTTACAAAGTTTGGCTAATATAATGTTATATAATTCTGCACTATGTGCAGAATTATATAACATTATTTTTAAGGTTTACTGACACTTTAAAACACAAACTTTCCTCAGTTTCATCTCTTCTTTAGTTTTGAAGCAATACTGATATATCTACAATACATTTATTTTACAAATATGCCTAATGCAAAGTACAACTGCATCTAATATTACAATCTCCCATTGTACTCACTGGACTTGTGTTCTCTCAAGCAATGTGTGCTTTATAAAGAAGAAACATCAGAACGGAAGCTTTTGTTTAGTGCAGCTGCACAGGGCATGCACTTGAATACTAAATCATACCAATTAATACTCACTGAATCTCTTACCCACAGACTTACACAGTTTGTGAGTATTAAATATTATATATTAGCACCTTAACAATCTTTGCACAATTGTTATGTACATACTTCTTGTTAAAGGGAGAGTCCACATGAACATTTGTATTGTTTAAAAATCTAGATAATCCCTTTATTACCCATCCCCCAGTATTTCATAACCAATACTGTTATATACACTTTTTACCTCTGTGATTACCTTGTAGCTAAGCCTCTGCAGACTGACTCCTTATCTCAGTGCTATTTACAGACTTGCATTTTAGCCAGTCAACGCTGACTCCTGCATAACTCAACGAGAATGACCAGAATGGTATATATATGGCACACATGGACTAGCACTGTCTAGCTGTGAATTTTGTTTTTAAATTCACTTAGATAAGAGGTGGCCTTCAAGAGCTTAGAAATCAGCCTATGCGCCTACCTAGATTTAAATTTCAATAAAGAATACCAAGTGAATAAAGCAAATTTGACGATAAAAGTAAATTGGAAGCTTGTTTAAAATTACATTCCCTATCTAAAGCATGAAAGTTTAATTTTGACTTTACTGTGCCTTTAATCTAACAAGTACCTTCCACTATGGCAAATTCAAGTCTCTCAGTAGTATGTCCTAGCCCTGTACATCCTCTGTTTTTATTCTGTGTGTAACTGTTCAAAATTCAAAATCTGTTTCTTATCATAAAACAGGTAAGATTAAAAACATGGATGTTTAAAAAAACAAAAACATTTCTCATTTAAATCTCTGTCCTTTTACAATCCAAGTGCAAGTTATACTTCTAAATACCCTAGTATTTTGCCAAATAGAGTTATTAAATCTCATAAAATTGAATCCTCTTATGTGTAAAATTTTGTAATTCATTGTATTGCTATTTCCATTACAAATCACAGTCTTCAAGAGCGAACTGTAAGCCAGCTCCCTTTCCAATTTGGTCTCTGGGCCAATGGTGTTTCTTCCTGAGGCACTGTATCTGAGATATTTTAACACTTGCTGATACTGTCTGATTCACCCTAACTCCTGACCAATATTGCACAGTTAAAATCCCAAATGTAACATAAAATAGTGCTGTGTATATAAAGTATATACACCCCTCACCACACCCACAATTCAGTTTTACAAACTTTGCCTCCTATGGAGGTGGTGAAGGAAGTTTGTGCTTGATTTCTATGTTTTCTTCTATGATATGCGCTTCTAAGCATTTTGAAAGCCCAATTCCTCTCAGAGTACAGTGTTTGTCAGAGGGATGTGAAGGGAGTATCGCCTATTGATGTTATGGTTTTCCTCGCGGGAAATCTTTTTCAAAGGTTCTCTGTTATCGGTCGTAGGGATCTCCTACCTCCCTTTTCAGATCGATGATATACTCTTAAATACCATTACCTCTGCTGATATTTTTTCAGTACTGGTTTGTCTTTCTGCTATATGTGGATGGGTGTCTTTCGGTAAGTATGTTTTTTTCTTATTTAAGACACTCGCAGCTATGGTTTGGTGCTTTATGTATTAATATAAAGTTTTAAATATATGTATTTTACTTATATTTGCCATGAGTCAGGTCTATGTAATTTCCTTTTGCAGACTATCAGTTTCAGTTTGGGAAGCATGTTTAGGAAGTTATTTGTCTTACCTGGGGTATAGTCCTTTTTTTCAAATTGACTGTTTTTTTCAAAATACTGTTATTTATTGAGTCATTCTTGGAACGAGAATTTTTTTGGCGCAAAGGTACATCTTTGATGACGCAATTTCATAATTTCCGGCGTCTTAGTTGACGCCAGGTTTTCCTTGCACGAGGTTGCGTCTGTTATGACGCGAGTTGCGTCATTTCCGGATGTTATTGGCGCCAAAAATGTTCAACTTCCTTTTGCATCGTGTGTCATACTTGGCGCCAAAATTTGTTATTTTTCACCCCCCTTCCTATATGCCTCTTGCCTTCTATATACTCAGAGGGCCATGCTGTTTGCATTTTTTCTCATTCCTGAAATTGCCATATAAGGAAATTGTAAATTTTGCTTTAATGTTGTTTTTTCTTTTACATTTTGCAAAATGTCTCAATCTGATCCTGTCTCAGAAGCAACTGTTGAAACCCTCCTGCCTTATCACAGTTCTACCAAAGTTAAGTGTATCTGTTGTAAGTTAGCTGAGATTATATGATAAGCTTTTGCACGCAGAAAATGTTTTTCCATCAGTACTAGTAAAGTTTCTGTTGTTCCTTCAACATCTAATGTACATGATATCCGTGTTGATATGAAAAATTATATTGCTGATGCAATACAGAAGGCTTTGTCTGCTATTCCACCTTCTAATAAACGTAAAGGGTCTTTTAAAACTTCTTATAAATTTGTTGAAATTTCTAATGACCGACAACATACTGAAATATCCTCCTCTTATGAGGATCTCTCTGATTCAGAAGATCCTACCTCAGACATTGACACTGACAAATCTACTTATCTTTTAAAGATTGAGTATATTTGTTCCTTATTGAAAGAAGTGTTGGTTACTTTGGATATTAAGGAGTCTAGTCCTCTTGATATCAAAACTAGTAAACGTTTGAATTCTGTTTATAAACCTCTTGTGGTTACTCCTGAGGTTTTTCCAGTTCCTGATGCTGTTTCTGATGTGATTGCTAAGGAATGGATTAAGCCTGGTACTTCTTTCATTCCTTCTTCTAGGTTTAAAAAGTTGTACCCTTTGCCAGCGGCTAGATTAGAGTTTTGGGAAAAAGTCCCCAAAGTTGATGGGGCAATTTCTACTCTTACCAAACATACTACTATTCCTATGGAAGACAGTACTTTTTTTAAAGATCCTTTAGATAGGAAACTTGAATCTTATCTAAGGAAAACTTATTTATTTTCTGCCTATCTTCTTAGGCCTGCCATTGATATGACTGATGTTGCGGCTGCATCAACCTTTTGATTGGATAGCTTAGCGCAACAGGAAACAGATCCTGATTTGTCTAGCATTGTTAGTTTGTTTCAACATGCTAATCATTTTCTCTGTGATGCTATTTTTGATGTCATCAAAATTGATGTTAAATCTATGTCTTTAGCTATTTTAGCTAGATTATTATCTCTTACTTTCCAAGGTAACAATTGTTTTGGTTCTCAGTTGGATTCAATTATTTCAACTATCACTGGAGAGAAGGGAGTTTTTTTTACCTCAGGATAAAAGATCTAAGAGTAAATCTAAAGCTTCTAATCATTTTCATTCTGACAGGGCTTTTTCCTGACTTGTTTGCCATGTGCTGCTGGCAGCCATTTTACTCACCTCACTTCTTGACTATGGTGCATTGTGGGGGATGCTGCTCACTTCCTGCACTTCCGTTTATGGCCAGACTGGTTTACATCATCCATGTGAGACAGGATGCAGTCTCAGAATTGTGATGTGATCACTTATTATTTAAAGGGCCTCTGTTCAGTATGCTTTGTCCTTGCGTTGTCTCAGACCTGTTTGTGAGAGCTCCTGTGTATTACCTGGCTGTCTGACGTCCTTCCTGGTTCCTGATCTCTGGCTTGTTCCTGACTCTGCTGTTCTCCTTGTTCCTGAATCCGGCTCGTCTGACTACTCGCTTTGGCTCCTGACTCGGCTTGTCTGACTACCATCTCTGGTTTTGAGTCCTGGCTTGTTATTTGACTTGTGGACTTTTTATTATTTTTTGATATTAATAAAGGTGTGATTATTTTTGCACTTCTCGTCTCAGTCTGATTCTTGGGACCCTGACATTATGCAAGGACCATGAATCCTGATGGTGCTAATAATCCACCTTTACCTGCCATAATTTCCAGGATGGATGAACAGTATCACCACTTGGATCTATTTGCACTAAACCTGCAAATCCTGCTGACTCGCACTGCACATTTGGACCAAAGTGTCCAGCAAGTTATAGCTGCTCCTGTTTCCGCTGCTGCACCTATGCCTACCAGGAGCATGTCCGGTTCTGCACCTCTACCTCAGCGATATGGAGGCGATCCTAATCAGTGCAGAGGGTTTTTGAACCAGGTGGGCATTTACTTTGAGATGTTACCTCAGGCGTTTCCCTCTGACAGAGCTAAGGTGGGATTTCTCATCTCGTTACTCTCTGACACAGCTCTTGCCTGGGCTAATTCCTTGTGGGAGACTAATAAACCTGTGATTTCAAATTACCCTGAATTTGTGGCCTCCTTTCGAAGGGTATTTGATGTTCCAGCTCGCTCCTCCTCTGCTGCTAATCTACTCATATCCATTCAGCAAGGTACAAGATCTATTGCTCAGTATCCCATTGAGTTCCGTACGCTTGCAGCAGAGGTAGGCTGGAACAATGAAGCCCTTGTTGCCGCCTTCTTTCATGTGCTCTCTGATGCGATTAAAGACGAAGTTGCTGCCAGAGATTTACCAGAGGATCTCGAGGCATTGGTGTCTTTTTTGATCCTAATTGACATCAGACTAAGTGAGAGGCCTTCTTTCAAGGAGCACTTGCGTAAGCCTCCTGTACCGTTGTCTCCTACATGTTCGTTCCCACCCATGCCTCCCTCTCCTCCCATGCCTCCTGGTCCCGAGTCACCAGGTACTGCTGAGCCGATGCAGTTGGGATTTACACATCTCTCCGCGGCGGAGAGTGCCTTTAGAAGGAGGGAGGGGCTCTGCCTCTATTGTGGGTTACAGGGCCACCTTTTGAAGTCTTGTCCTACACGGCCGGGAAATGCTCACACCTAAGGTCCTGTCGGGGGCAGACCTTAGGTGGTTTATCCTTGTCCCCGGAACCGCTAAACGAGAAACCTTTGGTCACGGTTGTCCTTTCCTGGGTGGACTCCTCTATAGTCACCCAGGCTCTTGTTGACTC
>NC_069503.1:897023957-897181457 GCF_027579735.1 Bombina bombina | reverse complement strand
AGGAGTCTGCTCCAGTGTTCATCTGCACCAAAATATTCAATAGCTGATCTGATCTCATATGCAGATGCGCGGGTATTACTATATATCTTTCTTTTCTGAATTATGTCTGTCTTTATTTATTGCAGGTAAAGGAAAAGTTTTGTCACAAAACTCCTCATTTACCTGCAATAAATAAAGACAGACACAATTTAGAAGAGAAAGAATATAGTAATACCCGCGCATCTGCATATGAGATCAGATCATCTATTGAATATTTTGGTGCAGATGAACACTGGAGCAGACTCCTGACCGGCCGGCTTACAATTCAAATAGGGGAAAAAAATTATTACTATTTTGTACTTACCTACCGTAGTTCTGAATCTACACCAGACAGTCAGTGGCAATTTCACATTCAAATCCATCAAAGTTGTCCAGACTCCAGGACAGGTCACACTGTCACAAGTCATTCAGCTAGACTCAGCAGCTCTGTTTTCTTTAGCTCCTATTCTTCCCGCGCCAGAATATCACAAGCCTCCTACAGGCTTAAGTGCCGCAAGATTGGCTCCTGAGTCCCGAGGCTATTTGCACAGCAGCCTCCTTAGGGAGCGTATGGGCCGCAGGGAGTTTAAACAGCACCACTGGGTGGGGCTAGCTCTCGCGGCTCATACACTTAATCTGCAAAACATCCATGTTACGCAATGGAAGGGCAGCTGAACGGCTCACAGCCTCTCCTTCATTGCGTAACATGAATATGGATAGATCACTAGTTTGCAGGCAGTGAGCCTAATCATGGTGGCGGAGTCGGCTGCAGGTGGGGGGTGGGGGGGCTATGGGGGGTACCTTGGCTACATTAAAAAAAAAATTATAAATAAATTTTAAACAAATATAATATTTTTTATTAAACATAATAAAAAAGTGCAATACACACAATGGACAGGTGAGGCGCTGCCTCACCTGCCTCCTATGACTGCACGTCACTGGTCCAGGGGCCGCGTACAGTATTTGGTATATTGGAGGGGCTACAGTCCAGAGGAGCGTTCATGGGTTCCCTCCTCTGATATTCATGCTCCCGCCCTCCTCCGTGCCTTCCATGCCCGTTTCCCCAATAAGCCTTTTGTCCTCCCGCGGGGGAGGGGTCATTGAGGGGAGGGTACTGTCAGGGTTTTTTCCTGACTTGTTTGCCATGTGCTGCTGGCAGCCATTTTACTCACCTCTCTTCCTGACTATGGTGCATTGTGGGGGATGCTGCTCCCTTCCTGCACTTCCTTTTATGGCCAGACTGGTTTACATCATCCATGTGAGACAGGATGTAGTCTCAGAATTGTGATGTCATCACTTATTATTTAAAGGGCCTCTGTTCAGTATGCTTTGTCCTTGCGTTGTCTCAGACCTGTGTTTGAGAGCTCCTGTGTATTACCTGGCTGTCTGACGTCCTTCCTGGTTCCTGATCCCTGGCTTGTTCCTGACTCTGCTGTTCTCCTTGTTCCTGATTCCAGCTCGTCTGACTACTCGCTTTGGCTCCTGACTCGGCTTGTCTGACTACCAGTTTTTGATTCCTGGCTTGTTATTTGACTTGTGGACTTTTTATTATTTTTTGCTATTAATAAAGGTGTGATTATTTTTGCACTTCTCGTCTCAGTCTGATTCCTGGCACCCTGACACATTCTTTTCGACAGAACAAGGAACAGAAAATGAATCCTTCCCCTAAAGACTCTGGTTCCAATTGGAAACCTTCTTCAAGTTGGAATAAATCCAAGCCTTTTAAGAAACCAAAGCCAGCCCCCAAGTCTGCATGAAGTTGTGGCTCTCGATCCAGTTCAGCTGGTGGGGGGCAGATTGAAATTATTCCAAGACATTTAGGCCGATTCTGTACAAAATCAGTGGATTCAGAGTATTGTCTCTCAAGGGTATCGAATAGGATTCAGAGTAAGACCTCCAGTGAGAAGATTCTTTCTTTTCTCCAGTAAATCCGGTGAAGGCTCAGGCTTTTCTGAAGTGTGTTTTAGATCTATAGCTTTCAGGGGTAATAATACCAGTTCCGTTTCAGGAACAGGGTCTGGGGTTTTATTTGAATCTATTTATTGTCCCAAAGAAAGAAAATTCATTCAGGCCAGTTCTGGATCTGAAGTTTTTGAATCATTTTGTAAGAGTCCCAACTTTCAAGATGTTGACTACAAGGATTATTTTGCATTTTGTTCAGCAAGGTCATTATATGTCCACGATAGACTTACAGGATGCATATCTTCACATTCCGATTCATCCAGACCACTGTCGGCTTCTGAGATTCTCTTTTCTAGACAAGCATTACCAATTTGTCACTCTTCCATTTTTCCTAGCAACAGCTCCAAAGATCTTTTTGAAGGTTCTCGGTGCCCTTCTATCTGTAATCAGAGGACAGGGTATTGCAGTGTTCCCTTATTTGGATGATATCTTGGTTCTCGCTCAGTCTTTACATTTAGCCGAATCTCACACGTATCAACTAGTGTTGTTTCTTCAAAGACATGGTTGGAGGATCAATTTACCAAAGAGTTTCTTGATTCATCAGACAAGGGTTACCTTTTTAGGTTTCCAGATAGATTCAGTGTCCATGACCATGTCCTTAACAGACAAGAGACAAATGAAATTGGTTTCAGCTTGTTGAAACCTTCAGTCTCAATCATTCTCTTCAGTGGCTATGTGCATGAAAGTTTTAGGTCTCATGACTGCAGCATCGGACACGATCCCCTTTGCTCATTTTCACATGAGACCTCTACAGCTTTGTATGCTGAATCAATGGTGCAGGGATTATACACAGATTGATATACTTAAATCCCAACATTCAACTCTCTCTGACTTGGTGGTTAGACCATTATCGTTTAATTCAGGGAGTCTCTTTTGTTCGTCCTACCTGGACTTTAATCACAACAGATGCAAGTCTTTCAGGTTGGGGAGCTGTCTGGGGATCTCTGACATCACAAGGGGTTTGGAAACCTCAAGAGGCAAGGTTACCAATCAATATTTTAGAACTCCTTGCTATTTTCAGGGCTCTTCAGGTTTGGCCTCTGTTAAAGAGAGAACCATTAATTTGTTTTCAGATAGACAGTATCACAACTGTGGCATATGTCAATCATCAGGGTGGGAAAGGTTAGTGTTGGTTGTATGCATCCCTGAATAGTAGATTTTTTAAGGAGTGCTTGAAGCTGTTAAAACTAGGGGAGAGTCTTATGGAGCGAGGCAGGGAATTCCACAAGATGGGGGCCAGTCTGGAGAAGTCCTGTAAACGTGAATGTGAGGAAGTAACAAGAGAGGAGGAGAGGAGGAGATCCTGAGCTGATCGAAGGGGACGGGAGGGAGAGTATCTAGAGACAAGTTCTGAGATGTAGGGGGGAGCAGTGCAGTTGAGAGCTTTATATGTCAGGGTGAGGATTTTATGTTTAATCCTAGAGGCAAGAGGAAGCCAGTGAAGGGATTGGCAGAGAGGTGCAGCAGATGAAGAGCGACGAGTAAGGAAGATGAGCCTGGCAGAGGCATTCATAATGGATTGTAAAGGAGCTATGCGGCAGCTAGGTAGACCAGAGAGGACGGAATTGCAGTAGTTGAGGTGGGAAAGGATGAGAGAGTGGATTCAAATCTTGGTTGTATCTTGTGTAAGGAAATGTCTAATTTTAGCAATGTTTTTAATGGTGGAAATGGCAGGCTTTAGCCAAGGACTGGATGTGAGGAGTGAAGGAAAGATCTGAGTCAAGTGTGACCCCAAGACATTGGGCAAGCGGGGTAGGGGTAATGATGGAATTATCAACAGTTATAGAAATTTTGGGGGTGGAGACATTGGAAGAAGGGGGAAAAATAAGGAGTTCAGTTTTGGAGAGATTTAGCTTAAGGTAGTGAGAGGACATCCAAGATGAGATGTGAGAAAGACAGTTAGTGACACGGGTTAGTAAGGAAGGAGGTAGGTCTGGTGCAGAGAGGTAGATTTGGGTGTCATTGGCATACAAATGGTATTGAAACCCATGGGACTTTATTAAGGAACCTAGTGATGACGTGTAGATTGAGAAGAGAAGGGGACCAAGCACAGAGCCTTGAGGTACCCCAAAAGAAAGTGGTAACAGGGCAGAGGATGCTCCGGAGAAGGCTACACTAAATGTACGGTTAGTCAGATAAGAAGAGAACCAAGAGAAAGCGGTGTCACAGATGCCGAAGGATTGGAGGGTTTAGAGCAGAAGAGGGTGGTCAACAGTGTCAAAGGCTGCAGACAGGTCAAGGAGGATAATCAGAGAGAAGTGGCCTTTGGATTTTGCTGTAAGTAGGTTATTGGTAACCTTGACAATTGCTGTCTCTGTAGAGTGATGGGAACGAAATCCAGATTGCAGTGGGTCAAGAAGAGAGTTTAGTGTAAGGAAATGGGATAGATGTGCGTAAACTAGCTTTTCGAGGAGCTTTGAGGCAAGAGGGAGTAGGGAAATAGGGCGGTAATTGGAAGGGGAGGTTGGATCAAGGGAAGGTTTTTTTGAGGATAGGTGTGACCAGTGCATGTTTTAGAGATGAGGGAAATATACTAGTGCTGAGGGAGAGGTTGAAAATGTGTGTGAGTATGGGGGTGAGGGTAGAAGAGAGGGAGGGGAGTAGCTGTGAGGGGATGGGGTCGAGGGGACAGGTAGTGAGGTGGGAGGACTGTATAAGGGCAGAAACTTCATCCTCATTAACAGGGGCGAAAGAGCTGCATTTTTTTATATTTGGGTTTTGGGTGATCGTGAGCTTTTGAGGGGGTGGGATATTGGAAGTATGTTGAGAGCTGATTTCACTTCTGATGGAGTCAATTTTGTTGTCGAAGTGGCTTGCAAAATCTTGAGCTGAGAGAGAGGTTATGTTAGGAGGTGGGGGTGGGCGGAGAAGAGTGTTGAACGTGTTGAACAGACGTTTAGGGTTAGAGGAAAGAGTAGAGACGAGATTAGAAAAATATTGTTGCTTATAAAGATTAAGGGCAGAATAGTAGGAGTTCAGGATGAACTTGTAGTTAAGAAAGTCAGCTGAACTCCGAGATTTCCTCCAATGTCGCTCAGCAGTACGGGAGTATCTGCGTAGGTATTGTGTCAGAGGAGTATGCCAGGGCTGAGGATAAGAGTGTGGTTTCTTTCTGAGCTAAGGTTGGAGGGGCCAGAGTGTCAATGACCGATGTAAGGGTGGAATTATACTGGCAGATAGATTGGTCAGGGCAGGAAAAGGAGGTGATGGATGAGAGCAGAGGTTTGAGAGAGCTAGAGAGCTGATGCAGATCTAGTGACTTAGTGCTTCTGTGAAGTTTGGTGTGAGGGGTAGAGGGAGGGGGAGTTGTAGGTAGGGAAGTGATGTTGCAAGTTAGGAGATGATGGTCAGAGAGAGGAAAAGGGGAGTTTGTTAAATTTGAAAGAGTGCATCGATAGGTGAAAATCAGATCAAGGGAATGACCATCTTTGTGAGTGGGAGAGTCAGTCCATTGTGACAGGCCGAAAGAGGAAGTCAGTTGAAGAAGTTGTATTGCAGAGGAGGCATTGGGATTGTGAAGAGGGATGTTAAAGTCGCCAAGAATGAGAGCAGGGGTGTCCGAGGAAAGGAAATAAGGAAGCCAGGCAGCAAAGTGATCTAAAAATTGAGTTGGGGAGTCAGGGGGGCGGTATATGACTGCAACACGTATAGAGAGGGGAGAGAATAACCGAATCATGTGTGCTTCAAATGAAGAAAATGTGAGTGAAGAGAAGGGCTGTATTTGTTGGAAGGTGCAACAAGAGGAAAGCAAAATACCGACACCACCTCCTTGTCTATTGCCGGACCTAGGAGTATGGCTGAAATGGAGACCCCCATGTGACAGTGCAGCAGTGGATGCTGTGTCTGAAGCAGAGAGCCAGGTTTCTGTAAGAGCCAGAAGGTTAAGAGAGTGGGAGATAAAGAGATCATGGATAGAAGTGAGCTTGTTGCAAACAGAGCGAGAGTTCCAGAGTGCACAAGTGAAGGGGGAGGGGTTTTTATATGTAAGAGGAATGCGATTAAGGTTACCAGAGTTTAGTTTATGAAGTCTATTGAAAGGCACACAAGGATGTGAAAGGTTAGGAGGTTGTGAGGGACCAGGATTAGGGGAGATGTCGCCAGCAGCTAGTATGATCAAGAGGGAGCGTGACATGAGATGAGAAGCAGATTTGCAGTAATGAGACTGTTGTTTAACTGAAGTGCAGGGGGGAGAGAGAGTATTTAGGAATAGGTAGAGTGCATGAGTACAAAAGTAAGGTGAGTATAAGAGAGATGGGCTAATGAACAGTGCAGGTGGAGAGGGAGAAGGAGTAAGTGAGTAATGTAGTTTGTTATAGAGACAAGAGGTAGCAAAAAGGAATATGAAGATATTGAGCATTATTCTGAAAGTGGGAACCAAGTAAACACATAAGACACAGTGTTACAGCAGCACTTGCAAAAGGATACAATGAGATACATAAAACATAGTATTACAAGAGTACTTGCCTTGCGTCTTGCCCCTTGCCCAATCCTTGTTCAATTCTTGTATAATTCTTAAAAATTATTGCCTCACTTATAAAATGTTCACTTTGAAAATGTGAACATATGCTATTGTTAAAAAGTACACAGCCCTGTAAGCAGTGCACCCCTGTATATTTACAAAATTTTACCATTTTGATGTATTTGCTTCTTCTGAAGCAGTCTTTGGTAGAAAAGTTCTTCAGGCAGCTGTTTCAGTTTGATTCTTCTGCTAATGTTTTAAGTTTTTTTCTTTCTATTTATGAGAAAAACTTATCTTTTGTGGATTTAATTTTTTCAGCGGAAATAGCTGTTTTTATTTTATCCCTCCCTCTCTAGTGACTCTTCTGTGGACTCCCACATCTTGGGTATTTCTATCCCATACGTCACTAGCTCATGGACTCTTGCCAATTACATGATAGAAAACATAATTTATGTAAGAACTTACCTGATAAATTCATTTATTTCATATTGGCAAGAGTCCGTGAGACCCACCCTTTTTATGGTGGTTATGATTTTTGTATAAAAGCACAATTATATTTCAAGTTCCTCTTTTTTGTATGCTTATTTTACTCCTTATTTTATCACCCCACTACTTGGCTATTCATTAAACTGAATTGTGGGTGTGGTGGGAGGTGTATTTATAGGCATTTTGAGATTTGGGAAACTTAGCCCCTCCTGGTAGGATTGTATATCCCATAGGTCACTAGCTCATGGACTCTTGCCAATATGAAATTAATTTATCAGGTAAGTTCTTACATAAATTATGTTGTTTTTTTAAAATCTTTCCGATTTACTTCTGTAATTAATTTTGCTTCATTCTCTAGGTATCTTTTATTGAAAAAGCAGCAATGCGCTCCTGGGATCTAGCTGAACACATTTATAACTCAATTATAATTGGCATATAAATTCAGCCACCAATCAGCAATCTAGCTCCAAGCCCCCGAGCCTATCTAGATATGCTTTATAACAAAGAATACCAAGAGAATGAAGCAAATTACATAATAGAAGTAAATTGGAAAGTTGTTTAAAATTGTATGCTCTATCTGAATCATGAAATAATTTTTTTGGGTTTCATGTCCCTTTAAAAAAATGGGCACATTATATTACTTATCTCCCTGAGGCTTATACACATTTGGAAACAGTTTATGTTTAATGAAAATCTGCTTGGTAGGTGGCTTAGTGCCTGGTGCTGAGAGCAGTGCAACTTTTGGTAGGGCCCTTTATCCCTTTGTCTCCCATAATTGTCACCTACATATTAGACCCATGTTTGTAATGCTGCAGAATATGTTGAGAGCTTTATAAATGACCGCTGATAATAATAATAATAATAATAATAATAATAACCTAATTCAAAACATGTAACCCAAAGATTTAGGTACAAAGAATGCCTCTGCCACAAAAACAATTTAACTTTAAACTAAATAGCAAAAGACTGGAACAATGTTAAAATAGAACTTTTATTGTTACATATGGTTAAAAAGAAAACCGAATGTGTGGGCAGCAACAAGGGTTTACAGATTGCTACCCTGCAAAGTATTAAAAACACTTCATACATACGTAGCTGATTGTATATGTAATGAAATAACGCTAATAAGAATGTGTATGTTTGCAATGTCCACACCGCAGCCAGACAAAAGAGATTGTTGTATACCCAGAAACTCAGTGATACAAATGTAGCACAGATATACAACTCTTGTTGGAGCTAAGATCATGCAAAAGGTAACAAGTTACATATAAAAAGAGGAAAAATATCAATAGTATCAAGCTTGTGGATAAATTGTATATAATTCGCTTTTCAGCTATAGTATTGTCATGCTTATTCAAAGCGTATATAAATATCAATTACAGCTGAGCATGGAATATTAACCAGCAATAACAACAAATAAGATACCCTAGAGATTTTTTAGCCACCCTCGCTTTAAGCCAGGAATGCGGCTAAAATGTAGGTTATATCGACAACCGATTGCAGCTGTGTTAGTAGAAAGACTTTGAGTGCTAAATTGTAAGTCTGACACTAGGCTAAATGGGTATTCTAATAATATCCATCAGCAATACTGGGTGGATCAAGCCTGAAAGGATAACAATAATTTTAGCATAAGGAATGTCTCTTTGAATCTCAGCCACCCTCACTTTACGCCAGGAATGTGGCTGAGATTAAGATATAGGCATAAAATTGTTAATAGGTATAATGTGAGGACAAGTAATGCGCAGTTTAAAAAGAGAAAGGCCCCTGACGCGGTCGCGTTTCACTTTACGCTTCCTCAAAGGGGTGTGCGGGAATGCAAACTGATCGTATTTATTTCCCACTAAGTCTCTCCTCTTTGATCTGATTGTTTTATTATATGAGAGGAAACGGAGTGATTATAGGTTGACCACAATGTCCATCTGATACTGACAGGTCACAGGGTGAATTGTTTGTAATCATACGTTAATACCGGTGTCAATTACAATGATTGTATATACTGGGTGAATATTCTGTATGTAAATAACTGGTCACAACCATTGTAACGGCCTGTATTTATAATGTTTATGCAGAGTTTTTTTTACAAACAAATATTGTAACTCAGGTTAGTCAGGATCATTGTGACAACTTAATTTATGTTTGAGAAAGATATTAAATTGTCACATCTCTATTTAAACAATAGGCAGACAAGACAAGAGTTGAACAAGTATATTCGATTCTGTATATTATTTGTATATACTTTATTAGATTTGCTGATGTATACTATCTAGTTGTCTACAATTATAGACATAATATACACAGTTTGGTTGGAAAATAATTTATTGCAATTATTTCTAAAAAAATTCTTAAAAATAAGTGGAAATAAAATCCTATATTATAAAAGGCCAGATATGTTTGTACGATGCAGTCATGCGCAGTAGAGACTGCAGCGTGAGACAAACATACCTGTCTGTAAGGAAGGATCAGCAGTGACTGCCGTGAGGATCAGACAGCAGAGAGGGTGGGCGGGAGTGGGGCCAGGCTGGAGTGGGCGTGACTGGAGGGTCCGGTGGGTGGGGTGGTTTGGGCCGGGCGGGACCACTGCACTGCAGAAAATGGCCCATGGGCACATGCTTTAGGACTAGTATTTAATAAAAGAATTCTATGATAGAATTTTAACACTGTTGGACTTTTTCCTGTGTATGTAAAACTCAAAATCTGAAAGTACAGAGTGTGTGGTAATACTGAGAACACTAGGACTGATTGTATAAGATGTTATTAATATTCACTGGCCAATGAGTTCGATAGAAGGAGATGGAAAAAACGATCTGTAAGTAAAAGGGAGAAAGAGGAAAAGTCCATTGGTCCACCCTTTTGGGCATATATTCAGCTAGATTGCGAGTTTTGAGTGCTATAGAGAAATAACGAAGCGCTTACATTACAAGTTTTCCAACATACGCCTTTTGCATGAGATATGGTTGCGTTGAGCACCATATCGCACAGAATGCTGCTGAAACGTGCTCATGCACGATTTCCCCATAGACATCAATGGAGAGAGCCGGCCAAAAAAAACAAAAAACACCTACGATCGCAGAAACAAAAGCTCCATAACGCAGTCCCATTGATGTCTATGGGGAAATAAAAAGACAGTTTTAAACCTAACACCCTAACATAAACCCTACATCTAAACACCCCTAATCTGCTGCCCCCCAACATCGCCGACACCTGCCTACAAATATTAACCCCTAATCTGCCGCCCCTGATATCGCTGCTACCTAAATAAAATTATTACCCCTAATCTGCAGCTCCCGATTGTGCCGCCACTATACTACATTTATTAACCCCTAAACCGCCAGTCCCCCAAATTGCAACAAGCTAAATTAAACTATATTTACCCCTAACCCTAACGTAACCCAAGGGGGGGTAGTTATCAAGCCGTCTACTTTTCTGGCTTCGCCGGCCCAATACGTCCGCCTAAGCTCGCCTACCTTCGCCGCCGCGGACCTTGAATACGTTCGCCTAAGTTATCAAATAAAGCTGTCAAAAAGCAGCGGGGCGATGAGCAGCGGACTGTGACAGTTATCACTCATCCGATCTCGCTGCCCTTCGGCTTTTTCCCAGCTTTATTGCTAGCCTGTCACTAAGCACTCACACTAAACTACACTGTTCTACCCCCTATACCGGCGCCCCCGGAGGCCCCCGCAACTAAATAAAGTTACTAACCCCTAAACCGCCGCTCCTAGACCCCGCCGCAAGTCTTATAAATGTATTAACCCCTAAACCGCCGCTCCTAGACCCCGCCGCAAGTCTTATAAATGTATTAACCCCTAAACCGCCGCTCCTAGACCCCGCCGCAAGTCTTATAAATGTATTAACCCCTAAACCGCCGCTCCCGGACACCGCTGCCACCTACATTATACCTAGTAACCCCTATCCTGCCCCCCCTATACCGTCGCCCTCTATTATAAAATTATTAACCCCTATCCTGCTGATCCCGCACCTCTCCGCAACTAAATAAATAGTTTAACCCCTAAACCGCCGCTCCATGAACCCGCCGCAACCTATAATAAATTTATTAACCCCTATCCTGCCCCCCACTACGCCGCCGCCACTGTAATAAAATGATTAACCCCTAAACCTAAGTCTAACCCTAACCATAACGCCCCCCTAACTTAAATATTAATTAAATACATCTAAATAAATTAACTCTTATTAAATAAATGAATCCTATTTAAAACTAAATACTTACTTATAAAATAAACCCTAATATAGCTACAATATAAATAATAATTATATTCTAGCTATCTTAGGATTTATATTTATTTTACAGGTACCTTTCAATTTATTTTAACCATGTACAATAACTATTAAATAGTTATTAACTATTTAATAGCTTACCTAGCTAAAATAAACTGAAATTAACCTGTAAAATAAAAACTAACCTAAGTTACAATTACACCTAACACTACACTATATTTTAATAAATTATTCCTATTTAAAACTAAATACTTACCTGTAAAATAAACCCTAAGATAGCTACAATATAAATAATAATTATATTCTAGCTATCTTAGGATTTATATTTATTTTACAGGTAACTTTGTATTTATTTTAGCTAGTTAGAATAGTTATTAAATAGTTATTAACTATTTAATAACTACCTAGCTAAAAGAAATACAAAATTACCTGTAAAATAAATCCTAACCTAAGTTACAATTAAACCTAATACTACACTATCATTAAATTAACTAAATAAACTACCTACAAATAACTACAATGAAATACAATTACATAAACTAACTAAAGTACAAAAAATAAAAAAAGCTAAGTTACAAAAAATAAAAAATTAAGTTACAAACATGTTAAAAATATTACAACAATTTTAAGCTACTTACACCTAATCTAAGCCCCCTAATAAAATAACAAAGCCCCCCAAAATAAAAAAAATCCCTACCCTATTCTAAATTACATAAATTTCAAAGCTCTTTTACCTTACCAGCCCTTAAAAGGGCCATTTGTGGGGGCATGCCCCAAAAAGTTCAGCTCTTTTGCCTGTAAAAGAAAAATACAACCCCCCCCAACATTAAAACCCACCACCCACATACCCCTAATCTAACCCAAACCCCCCTTACAAAAACCTAACACTAATCCCCTGAAGATCATCCTACCTTGAGTCGTCTTCACTCAGCCGAGCCACCAATGGAACTGAAGAGGACATCCGGAGCGGAAGAAGTTAATCCTCCAAGCGGCGCTGAAGAAATCTTCCATCCGATGAAGTCATCATCCAGGCGGCGCTGAAGAAGTCTTCGATCCGGCCGATGTCATCTTCAAAGAGGCGCTGAAGAGGTCTTCTATCCGGGCGAAGTCATCTTCCAAGCCGGGTCTTGAATCTTCCTTCCGCCGACGCGGAACCACCTTCTTCACCGACGGACTACGACGAATGACGGCTCCTTTAAGGGACGTCATCCAAGATGGCGTCCCCTCAATTCCGATTGGCTGATAGGATTCTATCAGCCAATCGGAATTAAGGTAGGAAAATCTGATTGGCTGATGGAATCAGCCAATCAGATTCAAGTTCAATCCGATTGGCTGATCCAATCAGCCAATCAGATTGAGCTCGCATTCTATTGGCTGATCGGAACAGCCAATAGAATGCGAGCTCAATCTGATTGGCTGATTCCATCAGCCAATCAGATTTTTCCTACCTTAATTCCGATTGGCTGATAGAATCCTATCAGCCAATCGGAATTGAGGGGACGCCATCTTGGATGACGTCCCTTAAAGGAGCCGTCATTCATCGTAGTCCGTCGGTGAAGAAGGTGGTTCCGCGTCGGCGGAAGGAAGATTCAAGACCCGGCTTGGAAGATGACTTCGCCCGGATAGAATACCTCTTCAGCGCCTCTTTGAAGATGACATCGGCCGGATCGAAGACTTCTTCAGTGCTGCCTGGATGATGACTTCATCGGATGGAAGATTTCTTCAGCGCCGCTTGGAGGATTAACTTCTTCCGCTCCGGATGTCCTCTTCAGTTCCATCGGTGGCTCGGCTGAGTGAAGACGACTCAAGGTAGGATGATCTTCAGTGGATTAGTGTTAGGTTTTTGTAAGGGGGGTTTTGGTTAGATTAGGGGTATGTGGGTGGTGGGTTTTAATGTTGGGGGGGGGGTTGTATTTTTCTTTTACAGGCAAAAGAGCTGAACTTTTTGGGGCATGCCCCCACAAATGGCCCTTTTAAGGGCTGGTAAGGTAAAAGAGCTTTGAAATTTATGTAATTTAGAATAGGGTAGGGATTTTTTTTATTTTGGGGGGGTTTGTTATTTTATTAGGGGGCTTAGATTAGGTGTAAGTAGCTTAAAATTGTTGTAATATTTTTAACATGTTTGTAACTTAATTTTTTATTTTTTGTAACTTAGCTTTTTTTATTTTTTGTACTTTAGTTAGTTTATGTAATTGTATTTCATTGTAGTTATTTGTAGGTAGTTTATTTAATTAATTTAATGATAGTGTAGTATTAGGTTTAATTGTAACTTAAGTTAGGATTTATTTTACAGGTAATTTTGTATTTCTTTTAGCTAGGTAGTTATTAAATAGTTAATAACTATTTAATAACTATTCTAACTAGCTAAAATAAATACAAAGTTACCTGTAAACTAAATATAAATCCTAAGATAGCTATAATATAAGTATTAATTACATTGTAGCTATCTTAGGGTTTATTTTACAGGTAAGTATTTATTTTTAAATAGGAATAATTTATTAAAGTATAGTGTAGTGTTAGGTGTAATTGTAACTTAGGTTAGGATTTATTTCACAGGTACATTTCTCTTTATTTTAGCTAGGTAAGCTATTAAATAGTTAATAACTATTTAATAGCTATTGTACATGGTTAAAATAAATTGAAAGGTACCTGTAAAATAAAAATAAATCCTAAGATAGCTAGAATATAATTATTATTTATATTGTAGCTATATTAGGGTTTATTTTAAAGGTAAGTATTTAGTTTTAAATAGGATTCATTTAGTTAATAAGAGTTAATTTATTTAGATTTATTTAATTAATATTTAAGTTAGGGGGCGTTAGGGTTAGGGTTAGACTTAGGTTTAGGGGTTAATAATTTTATTACAGTGGCGGCGGCGTAGTGGGGGGCAGGATAGGGGTTAATAAATTTATTATAGGTGGCGACGGTGTAGGGGGGCAGATTAGGGGTTAATACATTTAATATAGGTTGCGGCGGGTTCAGGGAGCGGCGGTTTAGGGGTTAATACATTTATTATAGTTGCGGTGGGCTCCGGGAGCGGCGGTTTAGGGGTTAATATGTATAGAGTAGCTTGCGGTGGGCTCCGGGAGCGGCGGTTTAGGGGTTAATATGTATAGAGTAGCTTGCGGTGGGCTCCGGGAGCGGCGGTTTAGGGGGTAATAACTTTATTTAGTTGCAGCGGTGTAGGGGGGGTCAGATTAGTGGTGTTTAGACTCGGGGTACATGTTAGGGTGTTAGGTGTAGACAGCTCCCATAGAAATCAATGGGATGTCTGTCAGCAGCGAACTTGTACTTTCGCTATGGTCAGACTCCCATTGATTCCTATGGGATCCGCCGCCTCCAGGGGTGGCGGATTGAAAACCAGGTACGCTGGGCCGTAAAAGTGCCGAGCGTACCTGCTAGTTTTTTGATAGCTAGCAAAAGTAGTGAGAATGTGCCGCACTTGTGTGCGGAACATCTGGAGTGACGTAAGAATCGATCTGTGTCGGACTGAGTCCGGCGGATCGAAGCTTACGTCACAAAATTCTACTTTTGCCGGTCTCGAGCCTTTGATAACTAAGGCGAATCAGCCTCGCCACAAATACGCTGCGGAATTCCAGCGTATTTGAGGTTGACGGCTTGATAACTACCCCCCTAAACCTTTAACATAATAAAAATAGAGCTAAATTAAATTTACAATTATTAACTAAATAATTCCTATTTAAAACTAAATTCATACTTACCTATGAAATAAAACCTAAGCTAGCTACAATATAACTAATAGTTACATTGTAGCCAGCTTAGGTTTTATTTTTATTTCACAGATAAGTTTGTATTTATTTTAACTAGGGAGACTAGTTAGTAAATAGTTATTAATTATTTACTAATTACCTAGTTAAAATACAAAAAAACACATGAAATTATCCAAAAAAATAAAGATTAATCCAATTCTAATACCCTTAAAAAAAAAAAAAAAAAAAAACCCTACTCTAGAATAAACTACCAAGGGCCCTTTAAATGGCCTTTTAGGGGGCCCTTAAAAGGACCTTTTGTAGGGCATTGCCCTGAGATAAACAGCTCTTTTACTTTAAAAAAAACACCCCCTAAAAATATACATTACACAAAATAACAAACAAATTATCAAAAATAAAAAAGAATTACACCTAATCTAATAGCCCTAAAGGGCCTTTTATGGGGCATTGCCGCAAAGATATCAGCTCTTTTACCTGTAAAAAAAATATAAACACCACCCAAACAATCCCGCCAAATAAAAAAAAACTATCTAAAATAACCTAAGCTAACCATTGCCCTGAAAAGGGCATTTGTATGGGCATTGCCCTTAAAAGGGCATTTAGCTCTTTTACTGCCAAGACCCTAAACAAAAACAAAAAAAACCACACAAAGAACCCTTAAGAAAACCTAAAACGATCCACTTACAGTTGTTGAAGTCCCACTTGAAGGATCCATCCGGCTGGCAAAGTCCTCATCCATGTGGCAAGAATTCTTCATCCAGGCGGCCTCTTCTATCTTCATCCAGCTGGCGTGGAGCGGGTCCCTCCTGAAGACATCTGGCGTGGAGAAGTGTCTAGTCACACTGGTGACTATTTTCCCATCCTCCAATTCTTTTTTGGCATTGCAAAAATTTCTACAGTGTTCTAATTAAAGTTTCCTGAGTAGTCTTGTCACCATTCCAAATATGTTAGTTAAAGAAACTAACAGAAAAAGATACTATATAAGCACTCACATGACCCCAAATTTTCTGGAGTTGAAAAAAAGATTCACACAAATTAAAACATTAATCTTAATTAGAAATATTAAAATATGGGTTGATTTAAAATTAAAATGCTGGTATTCCCAGTACAAAGACTGAATATTGGAGACTAGAACCAATTGATAATATGATCTGGTGATTATTAATGAAACCAACGACAAGGATAGTTAGTGGCTACTAGAGAAAATTTTGATCAATAGTGGCATAACAAGATATATGGTCTCAGCCAATGCAGCACTAATTCCTAATACTGCATATTAGCACAATAATGTTAAAGTAACTGAAAATGCTAGAAAGAAATAATTAGTACTATAGGCATACCAGTTGCACTGTTTGTACCAAATCAGTCTGGCTGATTAGAAACTTAAATCAGTAAATTATATAAGTTATTATTTTGAACAGTAATTGTCATGCTGATATTTTCATATAACTTATATTAAGTCTTGGATAATGGACTGACACTATTATGGTACATAAATTCAAATAGGAATTATCAACTAAAATAACAGTGGGTGACTGTCAATAGGATTTCTCAATGTGTATGAGTTAGACATAAGGGAATTGATAGTGCTTGGTGTATACTTGTACGATCATAAGACAGCTTGTCCGACCCTGATACACAGTACAGTTGCTTGAAGCACAACAGATAAAGCTGAATATTGAAATTATATTTGAACAGCTGGTACTCAGCCTCAATATAAATGTTGGATCAAGTGTACTTCTATTGTATCCCTGAGTTGCGTATATCAGTATTTGTATTAAGGGTTAGAATGAATCTAGTGCTGCTTCATTCTAACCCTTAATACAAATACTGATAAACGTTAATGGGGCAGAGTTCCAAGAATATATATATACACATAATATATATGCAAATATATTATGCAATTCTAATATTAATGGACTCTGGAACCCATGTTATACGCAACTCAGGGATACAATAGAAGTACACTTGATCCAACATTTATATTGAGGCTGAGTACCAGCTGTTCAAATATAATTTCAATATTCAGCTTTATCTGTTGTGCTTCAAGCAACTGTACTGTGTATCAGGGTCGGACAAGCTGTCTTATGATCGTACAAGTATACACCAAGCACTATCAATTCCCTTATGTCTAACTCATACACATTGAGAAATCCTACTGACAGTCACCCACTGTTATTTTAGTTGATAATTCCTATTTGAATTTATGTACCATAATAGTCTCAGTCCATTATCCAAGCCTTAATATAAGTTATATGAAAATATCAGCATGACAATTACTGTTCAAAATAATAACTTATATAATTTACTGATTTAAGTTTCTAATCAGCCAGACTGATTTGGTACAAACAGTGCAACTGGTATGCCTATAGTACTGATTATTTCTTTCTAGCATTTTCAGTTACTTAATATGCAGTATTAGGAATTAGTGCTGCATTGGCTGAGACCATATATCTTGTTATGCCACTATTGATCAAAATTTTCTCTAGTAGCCACTAACTATCCTTGTCGTTGGTTTCATTAATAATCACCAGATCATATTATCAATTGGTTCTAGTCTCCAATATTCAGTCTTTGTACTGGGAATACCAGCATTTTAATTTTAAATCAACCCATATTTTAATATTTCTAATAAAGAGTAATGTTTTAATTTGTGTGAATCTTTTTTTCAACTCCAGAAAATTTGGGGTCATGTGAGTGCTTATTTAGTATCTTTTTCTGTTAGTTTCTTTAACTAACATATTTGGAATGCAACTTTGTTGATACATAGCACCTAACCACATTAACTGTAGAATATCAAGGCCATTGAGCTTATCACAGAACGGTAAAAGACCCAGTGTGAAATCTATGAGTGGTGCCATCAATTCTATCTGAATTTCAGTAGTCTTGTCACCATACCGACGTAAAATAGATTACATGGAAATTTGAGAACATAAATTACTCCCGCAGATGTACGGGAGAAATAAGTGGCTACATTGTGAATCTGGTCATATTTGTCTCTTATATTTTGTAATTTCCAGACTTTGGAACAGATACTGCATGCTCCACAAGGGAGCTTATGAATGTAATAACTTTTAACTAGCATGTTGTGTAGATTCCTGGGTCTTTTATAACCAATAGAGACTATGAGGCCCATTTATCAAGCTCTGAATGGAGCTTGAGGGCCCGTGTTTCTGGCGAGTCTTCAGACTCACCAGAAACGCAAGTTATGGAGCAGCGGTCTAAAGACCACAGCTCCATAACCCTGTCCATATAGGAATTGCCACAATTAAACCTGATCGAGTACGATCAGGTTGATTGACCGCGAATCTGCAGGGGGCAGCGTTGCACCAGCAGCTCTTGTGAGCTGCTGGTGCAATGCTGAATACGAAGAGCGTATTGCTCTCCGCATTCAGCGAGGTCTTGCGGACCTGATCCACACTGTCCGATCAGGTCCGCAAGACCTTTGATAAATGGGCCTCTTTGTCACCAATCTGACTTGATAAGAGAGGATCATTTTGTAAGATATGCCAGTTGTTATTTAGAATGTTGGTGATTTCTCGCATTTGTGGGTTAAAAGTAGTGATTAATCTGATAGTATTGTCTGGTTGTTTTTGTTTGGTTTGCAATACCGTTTCCCGTTTAGTTTTTAATGCATGTGTACATGCAGTATTAATAGATCTATTACAGTACCCTCTCTCACAGAGCATGTTGGAAATATTGTTCAATTCTTGCTTAAATTTTGATGGTCTGAGCAGTTGCATCTCAACCTAATAAATTCACCTTTAGGAATTGCCTTGAGAGTGTTTCTGGCATGAGCGCTTGTATGATGCAACAAGGTATTGGTTGCTGTTTCTTTTCTGTAAATGTTAGTTGAGATAGTTCCATCTGATTCCTTGTGGATCTTGAGTTCCAAAAAGTATATTTCACTATTACTGAATTCATATGTCAATTTAATGTTTAGAGTATTGTTATATAAACCTGCATAAATTCTTGGAGTGTTTCTAGTGGGCCTTCCCAAATGAATAGAATATCACTGATGTATCTAATCCATAATGGAATGTGTTCAATATATTTATCATTGCTTTCAGTGAAAACTGATTTGCTCTTCCACCATCCTAAGAATACATTTGCATAGGTGGGGGCACAAGCAGTGCCCATGGCTGTTCCTTGAATTTGTAGGTAAAATTATGTTTGATGTTTGTGTAGAGTGACTCTACATAAGCTGTGACTAATAAAGAGTTTTTGGTTAATAAAAGTTTTTCTATTTTTTGAAGGAAACCCATGGTGTCCTTAACCCTTTAAGGACACAGCTTTCAGTTTGCTCAATTGTTTTATGACGGAAAAATTCCGTCATATGTCCTTAAGAGGTTAAGGCAGTGTATATAAAGATTCCCTTAATCTGAAGTCAACATATTGGCTAGCTTTTTCTTTTAATTCTTTATTGCCAGATACTATTGGCGTTGGCCTTCCAGGAGGCCTTTAGGGGCCTGATCCGATATGCAGCGTCGCCCGCAAATGCCGGCGACGCTGAATTTTGCGCTGGTTTGGTATCCTATATACGGCGTAACCTAGAAGTTACACTCGTATATTTCTGCCGTCGCCCGTAGTTTTTTGGGCCATAGACAGGTATACCAAACCAGCGCAATTTGGTATCCAATATACAACGTAAGGACTTACATGGTGAAAATGGAGAAATCTTACTCCATTTTCAATTCGCCACAAAAAGCAGCCGTAGTAAGCCTTACGCTGTCTATTGGAGCCCCGTAACTCCCTAAACTAGCTACAAAATAAACCTAACACCTAACGCATGCGCAATGTCTATCTACCTGTCAACCGCGATCCCCCGCCGCAATCCCTAATAAAATATTTAACCCCTAAACCGCCACTCCTGGACCCCGCCGCCACCTACATTAACTACCCCCTAATGTGATTAAATATTTAAACAATAGGCAGACAAGACAAGAGTTGAACAAGTATATTCGATTCTGTATATTATTTGTATATACTTTATTAGATTTGCTGATGTATACTATCTAGTTGTCTACAATTATAGACATAATATACACAGTTTGGTTGGAAAATAATTTATTGCAATTATTTCTAAAAAAATTCTTAAAAATAAGTGGAAATAAAATCCTATATTATAAAAGGCCAGATATGTTTGTACGATGCAGTCATGCGCAGTAGAGACTGCAGCGTGAGACAAACATACCTGTCTGTAAGGAAGGATCAGCAGTGACTGCCGTGAGGATCAGACAGCAGAGAGGGTGGGCGGGAGTGGGGCCAGGCTGGAGTGGGCGTGACTGGAGGGTCCGGTGGGTGGGGTGGTTTGGGCCGGGTGGGACCACTGCACTGCAGAAAATGGCCCATGGGCACATGCTTTAGGACTAGTATTTAATAAAAGAATTCTATGATAGAATTTTAACACTGTTGGACTTTTTCCTGTGTATGTAAAACTCAAAATCTGAAAGTACAGAGTGTGTGGTAATACTGAGAACACTAGGACTGATTGTATAAGATGTTATTAATATTCACTGGCCAATGAGTTCGATAGAAGGAGATGGAAAAACGATCTGTAAGTAAAAGGGAGAAAGAGGAAAAGTCCATTGGTCCACCCTTTTGGGCATATATTCAGCTAGATTGCGAGTTTTGAGTGCTATAGAGAAATAACGAAGCGCTTACATTACAAGTTTTCCAACATACGCCTTTTGCATGAGATATGGTTGCGTTGAGCACCATATCGCACAGAATGCTGCTGAAACGTGCTCATGCACGATTTCCCCATAGACATCAATGGAGAGAGCCGGCCAAAAAAACAAAAAACACCTACGATCGCAGAAACAAAAGCTCCATAACGCAGTCCCATTGATGTCTATGGGGAAATAAAAAGACAGTTTAAACCTAACACCCTAACATAAACCCTACATCTAAACACCCCTAATCTGCTGCCCCCAACATCGCCGACACCTGCCTACAAATATTAACCCCTAATCTGCCGCCCCTGATATCGCTGCTACCTAAATAAAATTATTACCCCTAATCTGCAGCTCCCGATTGTGCCGCCACTATACTACATTTATTAACCCCTAAACCGCCAGTCCCCCAAATTGCAACAAGCTAAATTAAACTATATTTACCCCTAACCCTAACGTAACCCAAGGGGGGGTAGTTATCAAGCCGTCTACTTTTCTGGCTTCGCCGGCCCAATACGTCCGCCTAAGCTCGCCTACCTTCGCCGCCGCGGACCTTGAATACGTTCGCCTAAGTTATCAAATAAAGCTGTCAAAAAGCAGCGGGGCGATGAGCAGCGGACTGTGACAGTTATCACTCATCCGATCTCGCTGCCCTTCGGCTTTTTCCCAGCTTTATTGCTAGCCTGTCACTAAGCACTCACACTAAACTACACTGTTCTACCCCCTATACCGGCGCCCCCGGAGGCCCCCGCAACTAAATAAAGTTACTAACCCCTAAACCGCCGCTCCTAGACCCCGCCGCAAGTCTTATAAATGTATTAACCCCTAAACCGCCGCTCCTAGACCCCGCCGCAAGTCTTATAAATGTATTAACCCCTAAACCGCCGCTCCTAGACCCCGCCGCAAGTCTTATAAATGTATTAACCCCTAAACCGCCGCTCCCGGACACCGCTGCCACCTACATTATACCTAGTAACCCCTATCCTGCCCCCCCTATACCGTCGCCCTCTATTATAAAATTATTAACCCCTATCCTGCTGATCCCGCACCTCTCCGCAACTAAATAAATAGTTTAACCCCTAAACCGCCGCTCCATGAACCCGCCGCAACCTATAATAAATTTATTAACCCCTATCCTGCCCCCCACTACGCCGCCGCCACTGTAATAAAATGATTAACCCCTAAACCTAAGTCTAACCCTAACCATAACGCCCCCCTAACTTAAATATTAATTAAATACATCTAAATAAATTAACTCTTATTAAATAAATGAATCCTATTTAAAACTAAATACTTACTTATAAAATAAACCCTAATATAGCTACAATATAAATAATAATTATATTCTAGCTATCTTAGGATTTATATTTATTTTACAGGTACCTTTCAATTTATTTTAACCATGTACAATAACTATTAAATAGTTATTAACTATTTAATAGCTTACCTAGCTAAAATAAACTGAAATTAACCTGTAAAATAAAAACTAACCTAAGTTACAATTACACCTAACACTACACTATATTTTAATAAATTATTCCTATTTAAAACTAAATACTTACCTGTAAAATAAACCCTAAGATAGCTACAATATAAATAATAATTATATTCTAGCTATCTTAGGATTTATATTTATTTTACAGGTAACTTTGTATTTATTTTAGCTAGTTAGAATAGTTATTAAATAGTTATTAACTATTTAATAACTACCTAGCTAAAAGAAATACAAAATTACCTGTAAAATAAATCCTAACCTAAGTTACAATTAAACCTAATACTACACTATCATTAAATTAACTAAATAAACTACCTACAAATAACTACAATGAAATACAATTACATAAACTAACTAAAGTACAAAAAATAAAAAAAGCTAAGTTACAAAAAATAAAAAATTAAGTTACAAACATGTTAAAAATATTACAACAATTTTAAGCTACTTACACCTAATCTAAGCCCCCTAATAAAATAACAAAGCCCCCCAAAATAAAAAAAATCCCTACCCTATTCTAAATTACATAAATTTCAAAGCTCTTTTACCTTACCAGCCCTTAAAAGGGCCATTTGTGGGGGCATGCCCCAAAAAGTTCAGCTCTTTTGCCTGTAAAAGAAAAATACAACCCCCCCCAACATTAAAACCCACCACCCACATACCCCTAATCTAACCCAAACCCCCCTTACAAAAACCTAACACTAATCCCCTGAAGATCATCCTACCTTGAGTCGTCTTCACTCAGCCGAGCCACCAATGGAACTGAAGAGGACATCCGGAGCGGAAGAAGTTAATCCTCCAAGCGGCGCTGAAGAAATCTTCCATCCGATGAAGTCATCATCCAGGCGGCGCTGAAGAAGTCTTCGATCCGGCCGATGTCATCTTCAAAGAGGCGCTGAAGAGGTCTTCTATCCGGGCGAAGTCATCTTCCAAGCCGGGTCTTGAATCTTCCTTCCGCCGACGCGGAACCACCTTCTTCACCGACGGACTACGACGAATGACGGCTCCTTTAAGGGACGTCATCCAAGATGGCGTCCCCTCAATTCCGATTGGCTGATAGGATTCTATCAGCCAATCGGAATTAAGGTAGGAAAATCTGATTGGCTGATGGAATCAGCCAATCAGATTCAAGTTCAATCCGATTGGCTGATCCAATCAGCCAATCAGATTGAGCTCGCATTCTATTGGCTGATCGGAACAGCCAATAGAATGCGAGCTCAATCTGATTGGCTGATTCCATCAGCCAATCAGATTTTTCCTACCTTAATTCCGATTGGCTGATAGAATCCTATCAGCCAATCGGAATTGAGGGGACGCCATCTTGGATGACGTCCCTTAAAGGAGCCGTCATTCATCGTAGTCCGTCGGTGAAGAAGGTGGTTCCGCGTCGGCGGAAGGAAGATTCAAGACCCGGCTTGGAAGATGACTTCGCCCGGATAGAAGACCTCTTCAGCGCCTCTTTGAAGATGACATCGGCCGGATCGAAGACTTCTTCAGTGCTGCCTGGATGATGACTTCATCGGATGGAAGATTTCTTCAGCGCCGCTTGGAGGATTAACTTCTTCCGCTCCGGATGTCCTCTTCAGTTCCATCGGTGGCTCGGCTGAGTGAAGACGACTCAAGGTAGGATGATCTTCAGTGGATTAGTGTTAGGTTTTTGTAAGGGGGGTTTTGGTTAGATTAGGGGTATGTGGGTGGTGGGTTTTAATGTTGGGGGGGGGGTTGTATTTTTCTTTTACAGGCAAAAGAGCTGAACTTTTTGGGGCATGCCCCCACAAATGGCCCTTTTAAGGGCTGGTAAGGTAAAAGAGCTTTGAAATTTATGTAATTTAGAATAGGGTAGGGATTTTTTTTATTTTGGGGGGGTTTGTTATTTTATTAGGGGGCTTAGATTAGGTGTAAGTAGCTTAAAATTGTTGTAATATTTTTAACATGTTTGTAACTTAATTTTTTATTTTTTGTAACTTAGCTTTTTTTATTTTTTGTACTTTAGTTAGTTTATGTAATTGTATTTCATTGTAGTTATTTGTAGGTAGTTTATTTAATTAATTTAATGATAGTGTAGTATTAGGTTTAATTGTAACTTAAGTTAGGATTTATTTTACAGGTAATTTTGTATTTCTTTTAGCTAGGTAGTTATTAAATAGTTAATAACTATTTAATAACTATTCTAACTAGCTAAAATAAATACAAAGTTACCTGTAAACTAAATATAAATCCTAAGATAGCTATAATATAAGTATTAATTACATTGTAGCTATCTTAGGGTTTATTTTACAGGTAAGTATTTATTTTTAAATAGGAATAATTTATTAAAGTATAGTGTAGTGTTAGGTGTAATTGTAACTTAGGTTAGGATTTATTTCACAGGTACATTTCTCTTTATTTTAGCTAGGTAAGCTATTAAATAGTTAATAACTATTTAATAGCTATTGTACATGGTTAAAATAAATTGAAAGGTACCTGTAAAATAAAAATAAATCCTAAGATAGCTAGAATATAATTATTATTTATATTGTAGCTATATTAGGGTTTATTTTAAAGGTAAGTATTTAGTTTTAAATAGGATTCATTTAGTTAATAAGAGTTAATTTATTTAGATGTATTTAATTAATATTTAAGTTAGGGGGCGTTAGGGTTAGGGTTAGACTTAGGTTTAGGGGTTAATAATTTTATTACAGTGGCGGCGGCGTAGTGGGGGGCAGGATAGGGGTTAATAAATTTATTATAGGTGGCGACGGTGTAGGGGGGCAGATTAGGGGTTAATACATTTAATATAGGTTGCGGCGGGTTCAGGGAGCGGCGGTTTAGGGGTTAATACATTTATTATAGTTGCGGTGGGCTCCGGGAGCGGCGGTTTAGGGGTTAATATGTATAGAGTAGCTTGCGGTGGGCTCCGGGAGCGGCGGTTTAGGGGTTAATATGTATAGAGTAGCTTGCGGTGGGCTCCGGGAGCGGCGGTTTAGGGGGTAATAACTTTATTTAGTTGCAGCGGTGTAGGGGGGGTCAGATTAGTGGTGTTTAGACTCGGGGTACATGTTAGGGTGTTAGGTGTAGACAGCTCCCATAGAAATCAATGGGATGTCTGTCAGCAGCGAACTTGTACTTTCGCTATGGTCAGACTCCCATTGATTCCTATGGGATCCGCCGCCTCCAGGGGTGGCGGATTGAAAACCAGGTACGCTGGGCCGTAAAAGTGCCGAGCGTACCTGCTAGTTTTTTGATAGCTAGCAAAAGTAGTGAGAATGTGCCGCACTTGTGTGCGGAACATCTGGAGTGACGTAAGAATCGATCTGTGTCGGACTGAGTCCGGCGGATCGAAGCTTACGTCACAAAATTCTACTTTTGCCGGTCTCGAGCCTTTGATAACTAAGGCGAATCAGCCTCGCCACAAATACGCTGCGGAATTCCAGCGTATTTGAGGTTGACGGCTTGATAACTACCCCCCTAAACCTTTAACATAATAAAAATAGAGCTAAATTAAATTTACAATTATTAACTAAATAATTCCTATTTAAAACTAAATTCATACTTACCTATGAAATAAAACCTAAGCTAGCTACAATATAACTAATAGTTACATTGTAGCCAGCTTAGGTTTTATTTTTATTTCACAGATAAGTTTGTATTTATTTTAACTAGGGAGACTAGTTAGTAAATAGTTATTAATTATTTACTAATTACCTAGTTAAAATACAAAAAAACACATGAAATTATCCAAAAAAATAAAGATTAATCCAATTCTAATACCCTTAAAAAAAAAAAAAAAAAAAACCCTACTCTAGAATAAACTACCAAGGGCCCTTTAAATGGCCTTTTAGGGGGCCCTTAAAAGGACCTTTTGTAGGGCATTGCCCTGAGATAAACAGCTCTTTTACTTTAAAAAAAACACCCCCTAAAAATATACATTACACAAAATAACAAACAAATTATCAAAAATAAAAAAGAATTACACCTAATCTAATAGCCCTAAAGGGCCTTTTATGGGGCATTGCCGCAAAGATATCAGCTCTTTTACCTGTAAAAAAAATATAAACACCACCCAAACAATCCCGCCAAATAAAAAAAACTATCTAAAATAACCTAAGCTAACCATTGCCCTGAAAAGGGCATTTGTATGGGCATTGCCCTTAAAAGGGCATTTAGCTCTTTTACTGCCAAGACCCTAAACAAAAACAAAAAAAACCACACAAAGAACCCTTAAGAAAACCTAAAACGATCCACTTACAGTTGTTGAAGTCCCACTTGAAGGATCCATCCGGCTGGCAAAGTCCTCATCCATGTGGCAAGAATTCTTCATCCAGGCGGCCTCTTCTATCTTCATCCAGCTGGCGTGGAGCGGGTCCCTCCTGAAGACATCTGGCGTGGAGAAGTGTCTAGTCACACTGGTGACTATTTTCCCATCCTCCAATTCTTTTTTGGCATTGCAAAAATTTCTACAGTGTTCTAATTAAAGTTTCCTGAGTAGTCTTGTCACCATTCCAAATATGTTAGTTAAAGAAACTAACAGAAAAAGATACTATATAAGCACTCACATGACCCCAAATTTTCTGGAGTTGAAAAAAAGATTCACACAAATTAAAACATTAATCTTAATTAGAAATATTAAAATATGGGTTGATTTAAAATTAAAATGCTGGTATTCCCAGTACAAAGACTGAATATTGGAGACTAGAACCAATTGATAATATGATCTGGTGATTATTAATGAAACCAACGACAAGGATAGTTAGTGGCTACTAGAGAAAATTTTGATCAATAGTGGCATAACAAGATATATGGTCTCAGCCAATGCAGCACTAATTCCTAATACTGCATATTAGCACAATAATGTTAAAGTAACTGAAAATGCTAGAAAGAAATAATTAGTACTATAGGCATACCAGTTGCACTGTTTGTACCAAATCAGTCTGGCTGATTAGAAACTTAAATCAGTAAATTATATAAGTTATTATTTTGAACAGTAATTGTCATGCTGATATTTTCATATAACTTATATTAAGTCTTGGATAATGGACTGACACTATTATGGTACATAAATTCAAATAGGAATTATCAACTAAAATAACAGTGGGTGACTGTCAATAGGATTTCTCAATGTGTATGAGTTAGACATAAGGGAATTGATAGTGCTTGGTGTATACTTGTACGATCATAAGACAGCTTGTCCGACCCTGATACACAGTACAGTTGCTTGAAGCACAACAGATAAAGCTGAATATTGAAATTATATTTGAACAGCTGGTACTCAGCCTCAATATAAATGTTGGATCAAGTGTACTTCTATTGTATCCCTGAGTTGCGTATATCAGTATTTGTATTAAGGGTTAGAATGAATCTAGTGCTGCTTCATTCTAACCCTTAATACAAATACTGATAAACGTTAATGGGGCAGAGTTCCAAGAATATATATATACACATAATATATATGCAAATATATTATGCAATTCTAATATTAATGGACTCTGGAACCCATGTTATACGCAACTCAGGGATACAATAGAAGTACACTTGATCCAACATTTATATTGAGGCTGAGTACCAGCTGTTCAAATATAATTTCAATATTCAGCTTTATCTGTTGTGCTTCAAGCAACTGTACTGTGTATCAGGGTCGGACAAGCTGTCTTATGATCGTACAAGTATACACCAAGCACTATCAATTCCCTTATGTCTAACTCATACACATTGAGAAATCCTACTGACAGTCACCCACTGTTATTTTAGTTGATAATTCCTATTTGAATTTATGTACCATAATAGTCTCAGTCCATTATCCAAGCCTTAATATAAGTTATATGAAAATATCAGCATGACAATTACTGTTCAAAATAATAACTTATATAATTTACTGATTTAAGTTTCTAATCAGCCAGACTGATTTGGTACAAACAGTGCAACTGGTATGCCTATAGTACTGATTATTTCTTTCTAGCATTTTCAGTTACTTAATATGCAGTATTAGGAATTAGTGCTGCATTGGCTGAGACCATATATCTTGTTATGCCACTATTGATCAAAATTTTCTCTAGTAGCCACTAACTATCCTTGTCGTTGGTTTCATTAATAATCACCAGATCATATTATCAATTGGTTCTAGTCTCCAATATTCAGTCTTTGTACTGGGAATACCAGCATTTTAATTTTAAATCAACCCATATTTTAATATTTCTAATAAAGAGTAATGTTTTAATTTGTGTGAATCTTTTTTTCAACTCCAGAAAATTTGGGGTCATGTGAGTGCTTATTTAGTATCTTTTTCTGTTAGTTTCTTTAACTAACATATTTGGAATGCAACTTTGTTGATACATAGCACCTAACCACATTAACTGTAGAATATCAAGGCCATTGAGCTTATCACAGAACGGTAAAAGACCCAGTGTGAAATCTATGAGTGGTGCCATCAATTCTATCTGAATTTCAGTAGTCGTGTCACCATACCGACGTAAAATAGATTACATGGAAATTTGAGAACATAAATTACTCCCGCAGATGTACGGGAGAAATAAGTGGCTACATTGTGAATCTGGTCATATTTGTCTCTTATATTTTGTAATTTCCAGACTTTGGAACAGATACTGCATGCTCCACAAGGGAGCTTATGAATGTAATAACTTTTAACTAGCATGTTGTGTAGATTCCTGGGTCTTTTATAACCAATAGAGACTATGAGGCCCATTTATCAAGCTCTGAATGGAGCTTGAGGGCCCGTGTTTCTGGCGAGTCTTCAGACTCACCAGAAACGCAAGTTATGGAGCAGCGGTCTAAAGACCACAGCTCCATAACCCTGTCCATATAGGAATTGCCACAATTAAACCTGATCGAGTACGATCAGGTTGATTGACCGCGAATCTGCAGGGGGCAGCGTTGCACCAGCAGCTCTTGTGAGCTGCTGGTGCAATGCTGAATACGAAGAGCGTATTGCTCTCCGCATTCAGCGAGGTCTTGCGGACCTGATCCACACTGTCCGATCAGGTCCGCAAGACCTTTGATAAATGGGCCTCTTTGTCACCAATCTGACTTGATAAGAGAGGATCATTTTGTAAGATATGCCAGTTGTTATTTAGAATGTTGGTGATTTCTCGCATTTGTGGGTTAAAAGTAGTGATTAATCTGATAGTATTGTCTGGTTGTTTTTGTTTGGTTTGCAATACCGTTTCCCGTTTAGTTTTTAATGCATGTGTACATGCAGTATTAATAGATCTATTACAGTACCCTCTCTCACAGAGCATGTTGGAAATATTGTTCAATTCTTGCTTAAATTTTGATGGTCTGAGCAGTTGCATCTCAACCTAATAAATTCACCTTTAGGAATTGCCTTGAGAGTGTTTCTGGCATGAGCGCTTGTATGATGCAACAAGGTATTGGTTGCTGTTTCTTTTCTGTAAATGTTAGTTGAGATAGTTCCATCTGATTCCTTGTGGATCTTGAGTTCCAAAAAGTATATTTCACTATTACTGAATTCATATGTCAATTTAATGTTTAGAGTATTGTTATATAAACCTGCATAAATTCTTGGAGTGTTTCTAGTGGGCCTTCCCAAATGAATAGAATATCACTGATGTATCTAATCCATAATGGAATGTGTTCAATATATTTATCATTGCTTTCAGTGAAAACTGATTTGCTCTTCCACCATCCTAAGAATACATTTGCATAGGTGGGGGCACAAGCAGTGCCCATGGCTGTTCCTTGAATTTGTAGGTAAAATTATGTTTGATGTTTGTGTAGAGTGACTCTACATAAGCTGTGACTAATAAAGAGTTTTTGGTTAATAAAAGTTTTTCTATTTTTTGAAGGAAACCCATGGTGTCCTTAACCCTTTAAGGACACAGCTTTCAGTTTGCTCAATTGTTTTATGACGGAAAAATTCCGTCATATGTCCTTAAGAGGTTAAGGCAGTGTATATAAAGATTCCCTTAATCTGAAGTCAACATATTGGCTAGCTTTTTCTTTTAATTCTTTATTGCCAGATACTATTGGCGTTGGCCTTCCAGGAGGCCTTTAGGGGCCTGATCCGATATGCAGCGTCGCCCGCAAATGCCGGCGACGCTGAATTTTGCGCTGGTTTGGTATCCTATATACGGCGTAACCTAGAAGTTACACTCGTATATTTCTGCCGTCGCCCGTAGTTTTTTGGGCCATAGACAGGTATACCAAACCAGCGCAATTTGGTATCCAATATACAACGTAAGGACTTACATGGTGAAAATGGAGAAATCTTACTCCATTTTCAATTCGCCACAAAAAGCAGCCGTAGTAAGCCTTACGCTGTCTATTGGAGCCCCGTAACTCCCTAAACTAGCTACAAAATAAACCTAACACCTAACGCATGCGCAATGTCTATCTACCTGTCAACCGCGATCCCCCGCCGCAATCCCTAATAAAATATTTAACCCCTAAACCGCCACTCCTGGACCCCGCCGCCACCTACATTAACTACCCCCTAATGTGATCCTCCTACACCGTCGCCAACTATATTAAACTACTCCATAAAGTGAGCCCCTTACACCGCCGCCATCTACCTTACCTACCCACTAAAGTGAGCCCCTTACACCGCCGCCATCTACCTTACCTACCCACTAAAGTGAGCCCCTACCCCGCCGCCATCTATTTTAAAATTATTAACCCCTAATTTAATCCCCCTACCTCGCCGCCACCTATATTAAATTATTTAACCCCTAATCTAATCCCCCTACCTCGCCGCCAGCTATATTAAATTATTTAACCCCTAATTTAATCCCCCTACCCCGGCGCCAGCTATATTAAATTATTTAACCCCTAAAATACTAAACTATCCCTAGCACTAAACCTAAGTCTAACCCTACAAATAGCCCTGAAAAGGGCTTTTTGCGTGGCATTACCCCAAAGTACAAAAAGAAGAGATTCCAATGGCACTACTTATTAAGTAAATGTAAACTTTTATCCAATAATAGAATACTTAGGTATTATTTAACCAAAGTTACGGATTAGGTGCTGTGTATATTAGAAATTACAAACTTGGGGGTTTGTGGAGAACAGGATTTCTGCACAACAAGTATACACTTATAGCACTCTAAAGTCTGTGAGAATAAATCACCCTTAGGTGATACTAAAAATCATAGATATGTCAAAAAAATGATTGTTTAGGGTAAGATAGATAGAAAAAACTGAATTCTTGGATAGTGAATTCTTGGATCATGATGAAGCCTGATGAAACAGCCATTGGCTGAGAAACGCGTTGCCTGTTATTTTATAATTTTTAATAAAGTCAGTTTTAGCATTTGAACACTTGCTGCTCTTTCTTTGGGACTTTTCGCCTTTTTATCTGAGGATATTCACTATTTGGACCATTTTGGGATCCTGTTAACCACTAAACCTTCCTGGATGCCTTGCCATAAGTCTGTTGGGTGACTGAATTGATCCCTTCATGCTCCCATAGTATCACAAGAGGTGCTTTATACATTGTGAGTACCACTCTTATCATTATCTGATTTTGTCCATTTGTACCAACAATACTAGGCCATATAGGCACTTGTGTCTCTTCTCTGTCCACATAGACATCAGTTCCTGTGCAGGAAGTTGGTCTTCTGGGTGACCGAATAGATTCCAGACTGCCCATATAGCACTAACTGAGGTGCTCTTCTAAATGTGAGTTTGTTTCTTATTTCAAGATCTACAAAGTTTGGACCAAACAATATTGGGCCATGTGGCGCTTCTGTTTTCTCTTTTTTCTATAGATTGCTGTTCCTGGATCCTGGCCTGGATCTTCACAGATAGCTGCCTATTCTCCTCTCCAGAGACTTTAATACAACTTTATTGCCTCTCTATTGTCCTTCTAAGGCATTTTTATACAATCACAATATTTAATTAATTGTTTTACTTCACAATTGTACAATGATTTCATTATAATTTTGTATTATTGTATATGAGACATATATATGTATGTTTGTGTATATATATAGTTGTATGTATATACATATACATATGGATTATTAATAGATGTTGATTATTAATTCCACTAGTTTTTTAATTTGTGATTGACAGTCATTCACAATTGACATTAATAGTAATTATTATTTATATTCACTTACTTACCATATCTTTTTTATTTTTATTATAACTCCTGACACACTAGAAGACTGAGTCTCCATTGTCCACTTTTTATCACTTAGTTCAGTAATAGGGCGCCCCCTCACTTTTTTGTTGTTTACTATACTATACAGTTTTACCCCCTAAACCGCCACACCCGGAGCCCCCCGCAACTAAATAATCTTATTAACCCCTAAACCGCTGCTCCTGGACCCCGCCGCAACTATAATAAATATATTAATCCCTAAACCGCCGCTCCCGGACCCCGCTGCCACCTACATTATACCTATTAACCCCTAATCTGCCGCCCCCCCTATACCGCCGCCACCTACATAAAGTTATTAACCCTTATCCTGCCGACCCCGCCACAACTATAATAAATAAATTAACCCCTAAACCGCCGCTCCCGGACCCCGCTGCCACCTACATTATACATATTAACTCCTATCCTGCCCCCCACACTGCCGTCACTATAATAAAGTTATTAACCCCTAAACCTAAGTCTAACCCTAACACCCCTAACTTAAATATAATTTAAATACATCTAAATATATATTACTATTATTAACTAAATTATTCCTATTTAAAACTAAATACTTCTCTCTCGTGTCCCCTGACACATTCCCCAAACAGAGATCCGATTACAGCACATCACTTTCCAAAAGACCGCAGCAGTCTTACTAAGCACATAGATAGAGAACACAGGATAAAAACATGGTAGGAGACAGACAAAATATTGCTGTTACTGACTGCTGGCGGACCTATACATAGTCGTCTTTTTGCTTAACAAAAAAACCCCATGGAGGCTAAGAGGTTAACACTTCTCCCCCCTTAGAGCTCTGTTTTCTGCTTCATATTTGGAAATTATTTTCTTTCACATCTTACACTATATCGATTTTTCACTTTTTACAAACTTATAATGGACAAACTCTTAGGATTTCTTCTTCAGATCAAGCATATTTTATTTGTAACTTTTAATAAGAAACCAATATATTTAGATTTTTTTAGATGTTTCACATATGTCAACGAGGTTTACATTTACAATCTACCAGATGAACTAATTTGTTGTTTAGGTCGTTAGGATTTCTGTCATATGTATATGAATATAAGATCTGGTATCGTAACTTATTTACTCTGTTAATGACATATCAAATGTTGTAACATTATTGTTTTTTTCTTTTTAAAATTGTATCACTTTGGGATTGGTCAGACCGGGACCAATCAAATTCATTGGCAGGCTTTTTAAACACCTTTTGTAACTACATGTGTAACATATTTTTATCTGATGAAACGGCCAGGAGCTTGCGGCCGAGAAACGCGTCCTAAGCTCATACAATAAAGTGGTTTTAAACTTTATCTATCCCAGCATCAATTGCTTTTTACTTTGCCTGCCAAATACAACACCGTCCGCTGTTCAGTTATACAGCATAACACCAGAGTATTCCGCTCCTGTCTAAAAGTGGAGAGTCCACAGCGGCCCACCCAGGAAAGTTGAATCGAGTTGGCTCCAGCGTACTGACTGCTGATTTAAACGTCAGTCTGCCTTTTTGCACCTCTTTCAATAAAGGTGCCAATAACCTTGTGAGTATACTACCATCTGTTATTTGTTCAGTGTGATCCATTATTGTTGGAACCTACTTGCACTATGAGGCGCTGTCTTTCTTTTCACCGATTTTAGAAACTGTGTTACTCGATCAGACACACCCAAGACCAGCTGCCTGTCTTTTGGTGAATTTCCACTGACTGCAAAACATCTACAAGTTTCAAAGAAAACATTTTCGCAGAGACATTGACATTTGTAGGCTTCACCTGCCAGCACCATCTGCTATGGGACTTATATCACGATAAGATTGTTGGTTATATATTAAGAACTGTTTGATTACTAGTATACACACCTTGGATATATACATTTTTATTGTTTTTGTTTTCTCGTAGAGATATATATACTTTCACATATGGATTGATTTCACTATTAAGCATTTTATTTATGCACTTATTGTTTTAGCGATACCATCCCCTTTGTCCACACACCACCCACTGGGGATTAGTCAATTTGACTTACACTTCTAGAAAAATAATTCTTGTTTATATATTTTTATATATACATATATATGTATATATATATATGTATATACGTATATATATTTTATTTCACATCAGTTTTTAATCAAATTTTCCCCCCACACAAACTATATTTTTTACCATTTTCACATATGTGTCACTTTATTAATATACTTTAATTTTTTCTTTCATATTCCAAACATATTTGGCGCATGCTATTACCTATTTTCCAATAGGGATTTCTCCACTAAAACTAAATACTTACCTATAAAATAAACCCTAAGATAGCTACAATATAATTAATAATTACAGTGTAGCTATTTTAGGATTTATTTTTATTTTACAGGCAACTTTGTATTTATTTTAACTAGGTACAATAGTTATTAAATAGTTATTAACTATTTAATAACTACCTAGTTAAAATAAAGACAAATTTACCTGTAAAATAAAACCTTACCTAAGTTACAATTACACCTAACACTACACTATAATTAAAATAATTAAATAAATTAACTACAATTAAATAAAACTAACTAAAGTACAAAAAAACAAAACACTAAATTACAGAAAATAAAAAAATACAAGAATTTTAAACTAATTACACCTACTCTAATCCCCCTAATAAAATAAAAAAGCCCCCAAAATAATAAATTCCCTACCCTATACTAAATTACAAATAGCCCTTAAATGGGCCTTTTGCGGGGCATGCCCCAAAGTAATAAGCTCTTTTACCTGTAAAAAAAGAAATGCAACCCCCCCAACATTACAACCCAACACCCACACACCCAACCCTACTCTAAAACCCACCCAAACCCCCTTAAAAAACCTAACACTAACCCCCTGAAGATCACCCTACCTTGAGACGTCTTCACCCAGCCGGGCACAAGTGGACCTCCAGAGGGGCAGAAGTCTTCATCCGATCTGGGCAGAAGAGGACCTCCAGATGGGCAGAAGTCTTGATCCAGGTGGCATCTTCTATCTTCATCCATCCGGAGCGGAGCGGGTCCATCTTCAAACCATCCGACGTGGAGCATCCTCTTCCATCGACGTCCTAACGAAGAATGAAGGTTCCTTTAAATGACGTCATCCAAGATGGCATCCCTTCAATTCCGATTGGCTGATAGGATTCTATTAGCCAATGGGAATTAAGGTAGGAAAAATCCTATTGGCTGATGCAATCAGCCAATAGGATTGAAGTTCAAGCCTATTGGCTGATCCAATCAGCCAATAGGATTGAGCTTGCATTCTATTGGCTGTTCCACTCCTGGACCCCGCCGCCACCTACATTAACTACCCCCTAATCTGATCCCCCTACACTGTCGCCAACTATATTAAACTACCCCATAAAGTGAGCCCTTACACTGCCACCATCTACCTTACCTAACCACTAAAGTGAGCCCCTACCCCGCCGCCATCTATTTTAAAATTATTAACCCCTAATTTAATCCCCCTACCCCGCCGCCACCTATATTAAATTATTTAACCCCTAATCTAATCCCCCTACCTCGCCGCCAGCTATATTAAATTATTTAACCCCTAAAATATTAAACTATCCCTACCACTAAACCTAAGTCTTACCCTACAAATAGCCCTGAAATGGGCTTTTTGCGTGGCATTACCCCAAAGTACAAAAAGAAGAGATTCCAATGGCACTACTTATTAAGTAAATGTAGACTTTTATCCAATAATAGAATACTTAGGTATTATTTAACCAAAGTTACGGATTAGGTGCTGTGTATATTAGAAATTACAAACTTGGGGGTTTGTGGAGAACAGGATTTCTGCACAACAAGTATACACTTATAGCACTCTAAAGTCTGTGAGAATAAATCACCCTTAGGTGATACTAAAAATCATAGATATGTCAAAAAAATGATTGTTTAGGGTAAGATAGATAGAAAAAACTGAATTCTTGGATAGTGAATTCTTGGATCATGATGAAGCCTGATGAAACAGCCATTGGCTGAGAAACGCGTTGTCTGTTATTTTATAATTTTTAATAAAGTCAGTTTTAGCATTTGAACACTTGCTGCTCTTTCTTTGGGACTTTTTGCCTTTTTATCTGAGGATATTTGGACCATTTTGGGATCCTGTGAACCACTAAACCTTCCTGGATGCCTTGTTGCCATAAGTCTGTTGGGTGACTGAATTGATCCCTTCATGCTCCCATAGTATCACAAGAGGTGCTTTATACATTGTGAGTACCACTCTTATCATTATCTGATTTTGTCCATTTGTACCAACAATACTAGGCCATATAGGCACTTGTGTCTCTTCTCTGTCCACATAGACATCAGTTCCTGTGCAGGAAGTTGTCTTCTGGGTGACCAAATAGATCCCAGACTGCCCATATAGCACTAACTGAGGTGCTCTTCTAAATGTGAGTTTGTTTCTTATTTCAAGATCTACAAAGTTTGGACCAAACAATATTGGGCCATGTGGCGCTTCTGTTTTCTCTTTTTTCTATAGATTGCTGTTCCTGGATCCTGGCCTGGATCTTCACAGATAGCTGCCTATTCTCCTCTCCAGAGACTTTAATACAACTTTATTGCCTCTCTATTGTCCTTCTAAGGCATTGTTATACAATCACAATATTTAATTAATTGTTTTACTTCACAATTGTACAATGATTTCATTATAATTTTGTATTATTGTATATGAGACATATATATGTATGTTTGTGTATATATATAGTTGTATGTATATACATATACATATGGATTATTAATAGATGTTGATTATTAATTCCACTAGTTTTTTAATTTGTGATTGACAGTCATTCACAATTGACATTAATAGTAATTATTATTTATATTCACTTACTTACCATATCTTTTTTATTTTTATTATAACTCCTGACACACTAGAAGACTGAGTCTCCATTGTCCACTTTTTATCACTTAGTTCAGTAATAGGGCGCCCCCTCACTTTTTTGTTGTTTACTATACTATACAGTTTTACCCCCTAAACCGCCACACCCGGAGCCCCCCGCAACTAAATAATCTTATTAACCCCTAAACCGCTGCTCCTGGACCCCGCCGCAACTATAATAAATATATTAATCCCTAAACCGCCGCTCCCGGACCCCGCTGCCACCTACATTATACCTATTAACCCCTAATCTGCCGCCCCCCTATACCGCCGCCACCTACATAAAGTTATTAACCCTTATCCTGCCGACCCCGCCACAACTATAATAAATAAATTAACCCCTAAACCGCCGCTCCCGGACCCCGCTGCCACCTACATTATACATATTAACTCCTATCCTGCCCCCCACACTGCCGCCACTATAATAAAGTTATTAACCCCTAAATCTAAGTCTAACCCTAACACCCCTAACTTAAATATAATTTAAATACATCTAAATATATATTACTATTATTAACTAAATTATTCCTATTTAAAACTAAATACTTCTCTCTCGTGTCCCCTGACACATTCCCCAAACAGAGATCCGATTACAGCACATCACTTTCCAAAAGACCGCAGCAGTCTTACTAAGCACATAGATAGAGAACACAGGATAAAAACATGGTAGGAGACAGACAAAATATTGCTGTTACTGACTGCTGGCGGACCTATACATAGTCGTCTTTTTGCTTAACAAAAAAACCCCATGGAGGCTAAGAGGTTAACACTTCTCCCCCCTTAGAGCTCTGTTTTCTGCTTCATATTTGGAAATTATTTTCTTTCACATCTTACACTATATCGATTTTTCACTTTTTACAAACTTATAATGGACAAACTCTTAGGATTTCTTCTTCAGATCAAGCATATTTTATTTGTAACTTTTAATAAGAAACCAATATATTTAGATTTTTTTAGATGTTTCACATATGTCAACGAGGTTTACATTTACAATCTACCAGATGAACTAATTTGTTGTTTAGGTCGTTAGGATTTCTGTCATATGTATATGAATATAAGATCTGGTATCGTAACTTATTTACTCTGTTAATGACATATCAAATGTTGTAACATTATTGTTTTTTTCTTTTTAAAATTGTATCACTTTGGGATTGGTCAGACCGGGACCAATCAAATTCATTGGCAGGCTTTTTAAACACCTTTTGTAACTACATGTGTAACATATTTTTATCTGATGAAACGGCCAGGAGCTTGCGGCCGAGAAACGCGTCCTAAGCTCATACAATAAAGTGGTTTTAAACTTTATCTATCCCAGCATCAATTGCTTTTTACTTTGCCTGCCAAATACAACACCGTCCGCTGTTCAGTTATACAGCATAACACCAGAGTATTCCGCTCCTGTCTAAAAGTGGAGAGTCCACAGCGGCCCACCCAGGAAAGTTGAATCGAGTTGGCTCCAGCGTACTGACTGCTGATTTAAACGTCAGTCTGCCTTTTTGCACCTCTTTCAATAAAGGTGCCAATAACCTTGTGAGTATACTACCATCTGTTATTTGTTCAGTGTGATCCATTATTGTTGGAACCTACTTGCACTATGAGGCGCTGTCTTTCTTTTCACCGATTTTAGAAACTGTGTTACTCGATCAGACACACCCAAGACCAGCTGCCTGTCTTTTGGTGAATTTCCACTGACTGCAAAACATCTACAAGTTTCAAAGAAAACATTTTCGCAGAGACATTGACATTTGTAGGCTTCACCTGCCAGCACCATCTGCTATGGGACTTATATCACGATAAGATTGTTGGTTATATATTAAGAACTGTTTGATTACTAGTATACACACCTTGGATATATACATTTTTATTGTTTTTGTTTTCTCGTAGAGATATATATACTTTCACATATGGATTGATTTCACTATTAAGCATTTTATTTATGCACTTATTGTTTTAGCGATACCATCCCCTTTGTCCACACACCACCCACTGGGGATTAGTCAATTTGACTTACACTTCTAGAAAAATAATTCTTGTTTATATATTTTTATATATACATATATATGTATATATATATATATGTATATACGTATATATATTTTATTTCACATCAGTTTTTAATCAAATTTTCCCCCCACACAAACTATATTTTTTACCATTTTCACATATGTGTCACTTTATTAATATACTTTAATTTTTTCTTTCATATTCCAAACATATTTGGCGCATGCTATTACCTATTTTCCAATAGGGATTTCTCCACTAAAACTAAATACTTACCTATAAAATAAACCCTAAGATAGCTACAATATAATTAATAATTACAGTGTAGCTATTTTAGGATTTATTTTTATTTTACAGGCAACTTTGTATTTATTTTAACTAGGTACAATAGTTATTAAATAGTTATTAACTATTTAATAACTACCTAGTTAAAATAAAGACAAATTTACCTGTAAAATAAAACCTTACCTAAGTTACAATTACACCTAACACTACACTATAATTAAAATAATTAAATAAATTAACTACAATTAAATAAAACTAACTAAAGTACAAAAAAACAAAACACTAAATTACAGAAAATAAAAAAATACAAGAATTTTAAACTAATTACACCTACTCTAATCCCCCTAATAAAATAAAAAAGCCCCCAAAATAATAAATTCCCTACCCTATACTAAATTACAAATAGCCCTTAAATGGGCCTTTTGCGGGGCATGCCCCAAAGTAATAAGCTCTTTTACCTGTAAAAAAAGAAATGCAACCCCCCCAACATTACAACCCAACACCCACACACCCAACCCTACTCTAAAACCCACCCAAACCCCCTTAAAAAACCTAACACTAACCCCCTGAAGATCACCCTACCTTGAGACGTCTTCACCCAGCCGGGCACAAGTGGACCTCCAGAGGGGCAGAAGTCTTCATCCGATCTGGGCAGAAGAGGACCTCCAGATGGGCAGAAGTCTTGATCCAGGTGGCATCTTCTATCTTCATCCATCCGGAGCGGAGCGGGTCCATCTTCAAACCATCCGACGTGGAGCATCCTCTTCCATCGACGTCCTAACGAAGAATGAAGGTTCCTTTAAATGACGTCATCCAAGATGGCATCCCTTCAATTCCGATTGGCTGATAGGATTCTATTAGCCAATGGGAATTAAGGTAGGAAAAATCCTATTGGCTGATGCAATCAGCCAATAGGATTGAAGTTCAAGCCTATTGGCTGATCCAATCAGCCAATAGGATTGAGCTTGCATTCTATTGGCTGTTCCACTCCTGGACCCCGCCGCCACCTACATTAACTACCCCCTAATCTGATCCCCCTACACTGTCGCCAACTATATTAAACTACCCCATAAAGTGAGCCCTTACACTGCCACCATCTACCTTACCTAACCACTAAAGTGAGCCCCTACCCCGCCGCCATCTATTTTAAAATTATTAACCCCTAATTTAATCCCCCTACCCCGCCGCCACCTATATTAAATTATTTAACCCCTAATCTAATCCCCCTACCTCGCCGCCAGCTATATTAAATTATTTAACCCCTAAAATATTAAACTATCCCTACCACTAAACCTAAGTCTTACCCTACAAATAGCCCTGAAATGGGCTTTTTGCGTGGCATTACCCCAAAGTACAAAAAGAAGAGATTCCAATGGCACTACTTATTAAGTAAATGTAGACTTTTATCCAATAATAGAATACTTAGGTATTATTTAACCAAAGTTACGGATTAGGTGCTGTGTATATTAGAAATTACAAACTTGGGGGTTTGTGGAGAACAGGATTTCTGCACAACAAGTATACACTTATAGCACTCTAAAGTCTGTGAGAATAAATCACCCTTAGGTGATACTAAAAATCATAGATATGTCAAAAAAATGATTGTTTAGGGTAAGATAGATAGAAAAAACTGAATTCTTGGATAGTGAATTCTTGGATCATGATGAAGCCTGATGAAACAGCCATTGGCTGAGAAACACGTTGTCTGTTATTTTATAATTTTTAATAAAGTCAGTTTTAGCATTTGAACACTTGCTGCTCTTTCTTTGGGACTTTTTGCCTTTTTATCTGAGGATATTTGGACCATTTTGGGATCCTGTGAACCACTAAACCTTCCTGGATGCCTTGTTGCCATAAGTCTGTTGGGTGACTGAATTGATCCCTTCATGCTCCCATAGTATCACAAGAGGTGCTTTATACATTGTGAGTACCACTCTTATCATTATCTGATTTTGTCCATTTGTACCAACAATACTAGGCCATATAGGCACTTGTGTCTCTTCTCTGTCCACATAGACATCAGTTCCTGTGCAGGAAGTTGTCTTCTGGGTGACCAAATAGATCCCAGACTGCCCATATAGCACTAACTGAGGTGCTCTTCTAAATGTGAGTTTGTTTCTTATTTCAAGATCTACAAAGTTTGGACCAAACAATATTGGGCCATGTGGCGCTTCTGTTTTCTCTTTTTTCTATAGATTGCTGTTCCTGGATCCTGGCCTGGATCTTCACAGATAGCTGCCTATTCTCCTCTCCAGAGACTTTAATACAACTTTATTGCCTCTCTATTGTCCTTCTAAGGCATTGTTATACAATCACAATATTTAATTAATTGTTTTACTTCACAATTGTACAATGATTTCATTATAATTTTGTATTATTGTATATGAGACATATATATGTATGTTTGTGTATATATATAGTTGTATGTATATACATATACATATGGATTATTAATAGATGTTGATTATTAATTCCACTAGTTTTTTAATTTGTGATTGACAGTCATTCACAATTGACATTAATAGTAATTATTATTTATATTCACTTACTTACCATATCTTTTTTATTTTTATTATAACTCCTGACACACTAGAAGACTGAGTCTCCATTGTCCACTTTTTATCACTTAGTTCAGTAATAGGGCGCCCCCTCACTTTTTTGTTGTTTACTATACTATACAGTTTTACCCCCTAAACCGCCACACCCGGAGCCCCCCGCAACTAAATAATCTTATTAACCCCTAAACCGCTGCTCCCGGACCCCGCCGCAACTATAATAAATATATTAATCCCTAAACCGCCGCTCCCGGACCCCGCTGCCACCTACATTATACCTATTAACCTCTAATCTGCCGCCCCCTATACCGCCGCCACCTACATAAAGTTATTAACCCTTATCCTGCCGACCCCGCCACAACTATAATAAATAAATTAACCCCTAAACCGCCGCTCCCGGACCCCGCTGCCACCTACATTATACATATTAACTCCTATCCTGCCCCCCACACTGCCGTCACTATAATAAAGTTATTAACCCCTAAACCTAAGTCTAACCCTAACACCCCTAACTTAAATATAATTTAAATACATCTAAATATATATTACTATTATTAACTAAATTATTCCTATTTAAAACTAAATACTTACCTATAAAATAAACCCTAAGATAGCTACAATATAATTAATAATTACATTGTAGCTATTTTAGGATTTATTTTTATTTTACAGGCAACTTTGTATTTATTTTAACTAGGTACAATAGTTATTAAATAGTTATTAACTATTTAATAACTACCTAGTTAAAATAAAGACAAATTTACCTGTAAAATAAAACCTTACCTAAGTTACAATTACACCTAACACTACACTATAATTAAAATAATTAAATAAATTAACTACAATTAAATAAAACTAACTAAAGTACAAAAAAACAAAACACTAAATTACAGAAAATAAAAAAAATACAAGAATTTTAAACTAATTACACCTACTCTAATCCCCCTAATAAAATAAAAAGCCCCCCCAAAATAATAAATTCCCTACCCTATACTAAATTACAAATAGCCCTTAAATGGGCCTTTTGCGGGGCATTGCCCCAAAGTAATAAGCTCTTTTACCTGTAAAAAAAGAAATGCAACCCCCCCAACATTACAACCCAACACCCACACACCCAAACCTACTCTAAAACCCACCCAAACCCCCTTAAAAAACCTAACACTAACCCCCTGAAGATCACCCTACCTTGAGACGTCTTCACCCAGCCGGGCACAAGTGGACCTCCAGAGGGGCAGAAGTCTTCATCCGATCTGGGCAGAAGAGGACCTCCAGACGGGCAGAAGTCTTGATCCAGGTGGCATCTTCTATCTTCATCCATCCGGAGCGGAGCTGGTCCATCTTCAAACCATCCGACGTGGAGCATCCTCTTCCATCGACGTCCTAACGAAGAATGAAGGTTCCTTTAAATGACGTCATCCAAGATGGCATCCCTTCAATTCCGATTGGCTGATAGGATTCTATCAGCCAATGGGAATTAAGGTAGGAAAAATCCTATTGGCTGATGCAATCAGCCAATAGGATTGAAGTTCAAGCCTATTGGCTGATCCAATCAGCCAATAGGATTGATCTTGCATTCTATTGGCTGTTCCAATCAGCCAATAGAATGCAAGCTCAATCCTATTGGCTGATTGCATCAGCCAATAGGATTTTTCCTACCTTAATTCCCATTGGCTGATAGAATCCTATCAGCCAATCGGAATTGAAGGGACGCCATCTTGGATGACGTCATTTAAAGGAACCTTCATTCTTCGTTAGGACATCGATGGAAGAGGATGCTCCACGTCGGATGGATTCAAAATGGACCCGCTCCGCTCCGGATGGATGAAGATAGAAGATGCCGCCTGGATGAAGACTTCTGCGGTCTGGAGGTCCTCTTCTGCCCGGATCGGATAAAGAATTCTGCCCCTCTGGAGGTCCACTTGTGCCCGGCTGGGTGAAGACGTCTCAAGGTAGGGTGATCTTCAGGGGGGTAGTGTTAGGTTTTTTAAAGGGGGGTTTGGGTGGGTTTTAGAGTAGGGTTGGGTGTGTGGGTGGTGGGTTGTAATGTTGGGGGGGTTGTATTTCTTTTTTTACAGGTAAAAGAGCTGATTACTTTGGAGCAATGCCCCGCAAAAGGCCCTTTTAAGGGCTATTTGTAATTTAGTATAGGGTAGGGAATTGTATTATTTGGGGGGCTTTTTATTTTATTATGGGGCTTAGATTAGGTGTAATTAGTTTAAAATTCTTGTAATTTTTTTATTTTCTGTAATTTAGTGGGGGTTTTTTTTTGTACTTTAGTTTATTTTATTTAATTGTAGTTAATGAATTGAATTTATTTAATTGTAGTGTTAGGTGTAATTGTAACTTAGGTTCACATTTATTTTACAGAAACTTTTGTATTTATTTTAGCTAGGTAGTTATTAAATAGTGAATAACTATTTAATAACTATTGTACCTAGTTAAAATAAATACAAAGTTGCCTGTAAAATAAAAATAAATCTTAAAATAGCTACAATGTAACTATTAATTATATTGTAGCTATCTTAGGGTTTATTTTATAGGTAAGTATTTAGTTTTAAATAGGAATAATTTAGTTAATAATAGTACATTTATTTTGATTAATTTAAATAATATTTAAGTTGGGGGGGTGTTAGGGTTAGGGTTAGACTTAGGTTTAGGGGTTAATAAAATTAATATTGTGGCGGCGGTGTAGGGGGGCAGATTAGGGGTTAATAAATATAATGTAGGTGGGGTCTGGAAGCGGCGGTTTAGGGGTTAATAACTTTATTTAGTTGTGGTGGGGCCCGGGTGTGACAGTTTAGGGGTTAATAACTTTATTTAGTTCCGGCGGGGTCTGGGAGCAGCGGTTTAGGGGTTAATACGTTTTTTAGAGTGGTGGTGGGCTCCGAGAGCGGTGGTTTAGGGGTTAATAAGTATAAAGTAGGTGGCAGCAGTGTAGGGGGGGGCAGATTAGGGGTGTTTAGACTCGGGGTACATGTTAGGGTGTTAGGTGTAGACATTACCATAGGAATCAATGGGATATCGGGCAGCAGCGAACATGAGCTTTCGCTGCTGTCAGACTCCCATTGATTCCTATGACATGATACCTGTACTATTGATGTTTTTCCTTGTTTTATATGTAATTTGTTACCTTTTGCCTGAGCTCCAAGAAGAGTTGTTTATTTGTGCTACATTTGTAACACTAACGCCTAGATTACGAGTTCTGCGTTAGCCTTAAAAAGCAGCGTTAAGGGGTCCTAACGTTGCTTTTTATCTATCGCTGGTATTACGAGTCAGGCAGGAAAGGGTCTACCGCTCACTTTCTTTCCGCGACTCGAGGCTACCACAAATCCCATACGTCAATTGCGTATCCTATCTTTTCTATGGGATTTGCCTAACGCTGGTATTACGAGTCTTGGAAGAAGTGAGCGGTAGAGCCTCTACCCACAAGACTCCAGCCGCAAAAAAAGTCAGTATTTAAGAGTTTTATGGGCTAACGCCGGAACATAAATCTCTTAATTACAGTGCTACAAAGTACACTAACACCCATAAACTACCTATGAACCAATAAACCAAGGCCCCCCCACATTGCAAACACTATAATATAAATTTTTAACCCCTAATCTTCCGACCGGACATCACCGCCACCTACATTATCCCTATGAATCCCTAATCAGCTTCCGACACCAACATTATATTTACATCGCCGACACCAACATTATATTTATTACCCCCTAATCTGCCCCCCCCAACCTCGCCGCCACCTACCTACACTTATTAACCCCTAATCTGCCGACCGGACATCGCCGCCACTATAATAAATTTATTAACCCCTAAACCGCCACACTCCCGCCTCGCAAACACTATAATAAATTTTATTAATCCCTAATCTGCCCTCCCTAACATTGCCGCCACCAACTACAATTATTAACCCCTAATCTCCCGACCCCAACCTCGCCGCTACTATAATAAAGTTATTAACCCCTAAACCTAAGTCTAACCCTAAAATAATTACAAAATTACCTGTAAAATAAATCCTAACCTAAGTTACAAATACACCTAACACTACACTATCAATAAATTAATTAAATAAATTACCTACAATTATCTAAACTAAAATACAATTAAATAAATTAAACTATAATACAAAAAACAAACAAACACTAAATTACAGAAAATAAAAAAATATTACAAGAAGTTTAAACTAATTACACCTAATCTAAGCCCCCTAATAAAATAAAAAGCCCCCCAAAATAATAAAATGCCCTACCCTATCCTAAATTACAAAGTAATCAGCTCTTTTACCAGCCCTTAAAAGGACTTTTTGCGGGGCATTGCCCCAAAGTAATCAGCTCTTTTACCTGTAAATAAAAATACAATACCCCCCCCCAACATTACAACCCACCACCCACATACCCCTACTCTAAAACCCACCCAAACCCCCCTTAAAAAAACCTAACACTAACCCCCTGAAGATCTCCCTACCTTGAGTCGTCTTCATTCAGTCGAGCCGAATTCTTCATCCAAGCGGGGCAGAAGAGGTCATCCATCCGGTTGAAGTCTTCATCCAAGTGGGGCAGAAGAGGTCTTCCATCCGATTGAAGTGTTGATCCAAGCGGCATCTTCTATCTTCATGCATCCGGAGCGGAGCGGCAGCATCCTGAAGACCTCTGAACTGAACGACGAATGACGGTTCCTTTAAATGACGTCATCCAAGATGGCGTCCCTCGACTTCTATCAGCCAATCGGAATTAAGGTAGGAAAAATCTGATTGGTTGATTTAATCAGCCAATCAGATTGAAGTTCAATCCGATTGGCTGATTGGATGAGCCAATAGAATTTACCTCACATTCTATTGGCTCATCCAATCAGCCAATCGGATTGAACTTCAATCTGATTGGCTGATTAAATCAACCAATCAGATTTTTCCTACCTTAATTCCGATTGGCTGATAGAATCCTATCATCCAATCAGAATTCGAGGGACGCCATCTTGGATGACATCATTTAAAGGAACTGTCATTCGTCATTCAGTCATCGGCCAGGTCTTCAGGATGCTGCCGCTACGCTCCGGATGGATGAAGATAGAAGATGCCGCTTGGATCAACACTTCATTTGGATGGAAGACCTCTTCTGCCCCGATTGGATGAAGACTTCAACCGGATGGATGACCTCTTCTGCCCCGCTTGGATGAAGAATTCGGCTCGGCTAAGTGAAGACGACTCAAGGTAGGGAGATCTTCAGGGGGTTAGTGTTAGGTTTTTTTAATGGGGGTTTGGTGGGTTTTAGAGTAGGGGTATGTGGGTGGTGGGTTGTAATGTTTGGGGGGTATTGTATTTTTATTTACAGGTAAAAGAGCTGATTACTTTGGGGCAATGCCCCGCAAAAAGCCCTTTTAAGGGCTGGTAAAAGAGCTGATTACTTTGTAATTTAGGATAGGGTAGAGCATTTTATTATTTTGGGGGGCTTTTTTATTTTATTAGGGGGCTTAGATTAGGTGTAATTAATTTAAACTTCTTGTAATATTTTTTTAATTTTCTGTAATTTAGTGTTTTTTTGTATTATAGTTTAGTTTATTTAATTGTATTTTAGTTTAGAAATTGTAGGTAATTTATTTAATAAATTTATTGATAGTGTAGTGTTAGGTGTATTTGTAACTTAGGTTAGGATTTATTTTACAGGTAATTTTGTAATTATTTTAACTAGGTAGCTATTAAATAGTTATTAACTATTTAATAGCTATTGTACCTAGTTAAAATAAATACAAAGTTGCCCGTAAAATAAATATAAATCCTAAAATAGCTACAATGTAACTATTAGTTATATTGTAGCTATATTAGGGTTTATTTTATAGGTAAGTATTTAGTTTTAAATAGGAATAATTGTTTTCATTATAGTAAATTTATTTCGTTTTATTTAAATTATATTTAGGTTAGGGGGGTGTTAGGTTTAGACTTAGGTTTAGGGTTTAATAACTTTATTATAGTAGCGGCGAGGTTGGGGTCGGGAGATTAGGGGTTAATAATTGTAGGTAGGTGGCGGCGATGTTAGGGAGGGCAGATAGGGGTTAATAAAATTTATTATAGTGTTTGCGAGGCGGGAGTGTGGCGGTTTAGGGGTTAATAAATTTATTATAGTGGCGGTGATGTCCGATCGGCAGATTAGGGGTTAATAAGTATAGGTAGGTGGCGGCGACGCTGGGGGGGGCAGATTAGGGGTTAATAACTATAATGTAGGTGTCAGCGATGTTAGGGGCAGCAGATTAGGGGTTCATAGCTATAATGTAGGTTGCGGCGGTGTCCGAAGCGGCAGATTATGGGTTAATAGTATAATGCAGGTGTCAGCGATAGCGGGGGCGGAAGATTAGGGGTTAATAAGTGTAAGGTTAGGGGTGTTTAGACTTGGGGTTCATGTTAGGGTGTTAGGTGTAGACTAAGAGAGTGTTTCCCCATAGGAAACAATGGGGCTGTGTTAATAGCTGAACGCTGCTTTTTTGCAGGTGTTAGGTTTTTTTCAGCCAGCTCAGCCCTATTGTTTCCTATGGGGAAATCGTGCACGAGCATGTTTTTCCAGCTTACCGCTGGAAAAAAGAAATCAGCTCTTTTACCTATAAAAAATTGCAAAGACCCCCCAACAGTACAACCCACCAGCCAACCAACCTCCCAAAATAAAAAAACCTAACTCTAACAAAAACCTAAGCTACTCATTGCCCTGAAAAGGGCATTTGCATGGGCATTGCCCTTAAAAGGGCATTTAGCTATTTTGCATTGCACTGAAAAAAGCATTTAGCTCTTTTAAAAAAGCCCAAACCCTAATCTAAAAAAAAACCCCACCCAAAAAAAGTAAAAAAAAACCTAACACTAACCCCCGATGATCCACTTACAGTTTCTGAAGTCCGGACATCCAGGTGGCAAGAAGGCTTCATCCAGGTGGCAAGGTCCTCATCCATCCAGACGGCGTCTTCTATCTTCATCCAGGTGGCATCTTCATCCCGGCGGCGTCTTCTATCTTCATCCTGGCCGCACGGAGTGGGTCCATCCTTGAAGACATCAAGCACGGAGCGTCCTCTTCATACGGTCACCGCCGTACACTGAATCTTCAATGCAAGGGAGCTTTTTCAAAATGGCGTCCCTTGCATTCCTATTGGCTGATTTGAGTTTTGAAATTAAAATCAGCCAATAGGATGAGTTACTGAAATCCTATTGGCTGTTCAAATCAGACAATAGGATGAGAGCTACTGAAATTCTATTGGCTATTCAAATCAGCCAATGAAGATAGAAGACGCCGCAGGGATGAAAACAGAAGATGCCACCTGGATGAAGATAGAAGACGCCGCCTGGATGGCCAGACTTCAGAAACTGTAAGTGGATCATCGGGGGTTAGTGTTTTTTTAATATTTTTTGTGTGAGTTTTGTTTTTTAGATTAGGGTATGGGCTTTTTTAAAAGAGCTAAATGCCCTTTGGGGCACTGAGCCGGCTGCTGACATGAGAGCAGCATAACCCCGGAGCTCCGCCACTAAAGCCCTATATCTAGCCAATTATTCTGGCCATCCTGCCTTTTAACACCTCTAAACCACCCCAATCCAGCTCCCCTGTTACCCAGCAACTTCCCCTATGAAGATTGGGAAAAAAGCGCTTGCTTTTGAATCCGGCCTATTTAGGCCTACCCGGACCCTCCAGCTAGTAATGGCGACTGCCACTAAAGCCACTATAAATTAAGGACATCCCAGCCAACAGACCTCACTGACAAGAGCAATCTGGAGGCTCAGGGACTTCAAAAAACGATCCGGTCACAAACCAAAGGTAGCACACTTTGATCCGGATACTGGCTGCAAATTTAGCCCCCGGCTTGGGCCTACAACGGACCGGAGAGGGTAAGCCATCTGCATCTAAACCTCCACACATTGTGCATACATAGCACCAGAGATAACAGCTTGCCCTGCTCTCTCCCTAACTCAGCCTGGTGTTACTTATAACAAGGGGAAGGGAAAAAAGAGAAAAGTAAGAAAACACCAAAGAGGCAATAAATCCCATCAGCTACTAGTTCCCAGATCTGAGGATATTTAAGGCCCATAAAGTAGTACTTCACAGAGTCTACTTAACATCCACTCCTTGCAAATAAAAGAGGGATAAACCAAATCTTAATTAGTGGGATTTCTGCTCACTGTTACAGAGACTGTCAGTATATTAAGAACAGCAAAAGCTGCTTTTTTCACTTGCCTTGAAGTTTTCAATCACTACTTTCCTAGGACTGGAGTCCTTAAACATCAGTCATACCTAGCTATACATACATGTCACTTAACATGTCAACTAGACGTACCTTAAAACAAGACAAGCTGGTGAAACCTACGACAGGTAAACTCCTAACAATGTCCTCTTTCCTACAATGTTCAGACACAGCAGATATGTCGCCCACCGATCATAAGCAAAAAGAAAAACTTGCAGCAAATGCTGCTCAAGACTCGCAACACTGCAGGAACCAAGCAGCAGACCCACAATTGCCGACAGCACTCTTGCAAAATCTCCCCACGAAACAAGACATCACAGAGATAGGGGCCTATCTATCAAGCTCCGAATGGAGCTTGATGCCCCAGCAGTCACAAAGACCGCTGCTCCAACCCGATTGAGTATGATCAGGTTGATTGACACCCCATGAGTGTGCAGGGGGCGGCGTTGCACCAGCAGCTCTTGTGAGCTGCTGGTGCAATGCTTAATATAGAGAGTGTATTGCTCTCCGTATTCAGCGAGGTCTGGTGGACCTGATCTGCACTGTCGGATCAGGTCCGCCAGACCTTGTTAAATAGAGGCTATAGTGCGGTCATGTATCAGAGAAGAATTAGCTGAGATGAAGAAGGATATACATAGCCTCGACTTTCAAGTGGAAACCTTCGAAAGTAACCAAGAAGACACCATGAAAGGGGATATTCAGCATCTCACAGAACAGCTTACCTCACAGCAAGAAACAATAGAGTCACTCCAGGAAAAATTGGATGACTTGGAGAACCGTAGCAGACGCAAAAATATGCGCATCTTTGTTACCAAGGGATTTTCCGGTCTATCTTCAAGCTTTGTTCCATCATCTAAAGGACCCCGTTATACAGCAGAGATCCCCTGGGTCAGAGCGCACAGAACTTTGAGGCCTAAACCACCAGACTCGGCGCCACCCAGAGACATTGTAATTCGCCTCAAGAATTTCCAAGAAAAAGAGATGCTCAGGTCCCGCTTCTTCGACCCACTCTACCTAACAACTTCTCCACCATTAGTTTGTAAAAACTTTGTATATTGTACGGACTGGTGATTAAAGCTCCCTGCCAGATCGGGCACGTAAATGCACCATGTGTTTGTAACCCTTTTGCATTTTACAGGTCTCTGTACTTACACCTCCGTACAATAAATCCCGTTCTCCCAATCTCCCTTCCCTCCCCTGTTCGAGCCTTCCCACCCTTCCATTCCCTCTACCCCCCTACCCCTCCCATCCTAAAATCCCTTAATTTTTTTTAGTAGTGTTAGATTTTTTTAAATTTGTAATTTAGTTTATTTAATTGGTAGTTTTTTTAATTTCACAGGTAAGTTTTTATTTATTTTAAGATAGGGATATTGTAATTTTAATTTAAAGTTAGGGGGTTGTTAGGTTTAGGGATTAATAGTTTAATTTAGTTTTTTGCGATGTGGGAAGCTGGCGGTTTAGGGGTTAATAGCTTTATTTAGTGGCAGTGATATGGGAGGCCAGAGGTTTAGGGGTTAATAACTTTATTTAGTGGCGGCGATGTCGGGGAGCAGCAGAATAGGGGTTAATATCTTTATTATAGTGTCGGCGATGTTGGGGTTTGGGGGAATAGGGGTTAATAACTTTATTATAGTGGCGGCGATGTCAGGGAGCGGCGGAATAGGGGTTAATTACTTTTATTAGTGGCGGCGATGTCGGGAGTGGCAGATTAGGGGTTAATAACTTTATTTCGGTGTTTAAATGTAGCTTTTTTCCCCCCATAGACCTCAATGGGGTTGCGTTACAGCGATCGCCATTCCGCGCTTCAGGTGTTAGTTTTTTTTCTAACAATCTCTCCCCATTGATGTCTTTGGGGAAAGCGTGCACGAGCATGTATTCTCAGCCCTTGGATTTTGTGCGGTATGGAGCTCATCGCCACCATATTGCACGCACAAGGCGGCTTTTTAGAAACTTATAATGGCACCGCTATGGAGGGTGAAATAACGCAAATTTTGCGTTCATTTCACACCTTCTATAGAGCAAAACTTGTAATCTAGGTGATTATCTATTATGCTACATATTACTAAAGATTATTTTTTTCTTTTCCTTGCATGTAGTCAAAGAGGAGTTTTAACTTATGCAAGGGGATGTCAAAAGAGGAAAATACCACATTAGGAAATCACCATGACCTTTCAGTGGAAAAGGAGTTCCATTATCTATTGAAGCATTTTAAAAATATTTTTTAAGTAACAGGATGTTGTGGATACTGGTTGCTGGGCATCCTACTTGTTTTAGTAAGGAATATTTTAGGTGTCTTTCAGGCAACTGCCTGACAAAGTTCAGAAGGTGATGTATCATTCAAGAGGTTAAAACTGCCTTTGTAAAATAGGTTTGAACTCTTCTAAAATAAGAACTGCCTTTAACTGATATACCTTGACCATTCCTTGCACTTTTCAAGTTAAAATTGTAGCCTTTGCTGGGAAAATACCTCTATGGTTTTTATATTGGATAACAAACAATAGATTTATTTTACTCCAGTCTTCTGTTAAAATAAATATGTAAACATCTGACAAAAACAGTCTATACAATGACTTATCATTATATTCCTATCTGGACAAAAGGAAAGCAGATTTCTATCTTTGGTATGAAAATCTGAAACAACTTTAGTTGTAGCAGAAGTAATAGCCACTAGAAGAAATAGTCTTGAGTTTCAAAAACTATAAATAAATTTGTTGTAACGTTTCAAAGAGTTTTTCCAATAGAACATAACGTAGATCTCAAGGAGATGTAATGGATCTCTTTAAAGGATGAAAAGGAGCCAATGCCAAAACACTTTTGTAATTTGTTGTGCATAAAGTACAAAAGATGGCATAGTTTAATGCTTTATGTAGAAACATTATATTGGATGACTCATTTAAAAATAAATAAATTCTGTATTAAATTGAGGTAATAGATTTCTCACCAGTGGAGGTTTTAAGGGTGCCCGAGAGCAAGTAAAAACGCCAATATTCCCCCCTTGGGCTTGTTCAGCTGACACAGTGAAAAATTGCCACTCCATGCTGCTGTCCCTTTATACCTCGCCATGCCCTTAGACAATGACCTGGGACTGCTAACTCCACCCCTAGACTGCCCAACCCACCTACAGTACACCGGTGACTTTTTCCCATCCTGACTGCCTGCAGAATACTCATTACTCAGCCTGCAGCCTTTCTTAGGCCTAGATTTAGAGTTGGGCGGTAGCCGTCAAAACCAGCGTTAGAGGCTCCTAACGCTGGTTTTGGGCTACCGCCGGTATTTAGAGTCAGTCATTAAAGGGTCTAACGCTCACTTTCCAGCTGCGACTTTTCCATACCGCAGATCCCCTTACGTCATTTGCGTATCCTATCTTTTCAATGGGATCTTTCTAACGCCGGTATTTAGAGTCGTGGCTGAAGTGAGCGTTAGAAATCTAACGACAAAACTCCAGCCGCAGAAAAAAGTCAGTAGTTAAGAGCTTTCTGGGCTAACGCCGGTTTATAAAGCTCTTAACTACTGTGCTCTAAAGTACACTAACACCCATAAACTACCTATGTACCCCTAAACCGAGGTCCCCCCACATCGCCGCCACTTGATTACATTTTTTTAACCCCTAATCTGCCGACCGCCACCTACGTTATACTTATGTACCCCTAATCTGCTGCCCCTAACACCGCCGACCCCTATATTATATTTATTAACCCCTAACCTGCCCCCCACAACGTCGCCGCCAGCTACCTACAATAATTAACCCCTAATCTGCCGACCGCAAAGCGCCGCCACCTACGTTATCCTTATGTACCCCTAATCTGCTGCCCCTAACACCGCCGACCCCTATATTATATTTATTAACCCCTAATCTGCCACCCTCAACGTCGCCTCCACCTGCCTACACTTATTAACCCCTAATCTGCCGAGCGGACCGCACCGCTACTATAATAAAGTTATTAACCCCTAATCACTCCCGCCTCAATAACCCTATAATAAATAGTATTAACCCCTAATCTGCCCTCCCTAACATCGCCGACACCTAACTTCAATTATTAACCCCTAATCTGCCGACCGAATCTCGCCGCTACTGTAATAAATGGATTAACCCCTAAAGCTAAGTCTAACCCTAACACTAACACCCCCCTAAGTTAAATATAATTTAAATCTAATGAAATAAATTAACTCTTATTAAATAAATTATTCCTATTTAAAGCTAAATACTTACCTGTAAAATAAACCCTAATATAGCTACAATATAAATTATAATTATATTATAGCTATTTTAGGATTTATATTTATTTTACAGGTAACTTTGTATTTATTTTAACCAGGTACAATAGCTATTAAATAGTTAAGAACTATTTAATAGCTAAAATAGTTAAAATAATTACAAAATTACCTGTAAAATAAATCCTAACCTAAGTTACAATTAAACCTAACACTACACGATCAATAAATTAATTAAATAAAATACCTACAATTAAACCTAACACTACACTATCAATAAATTAATGAAATACAATATCTACAAATAAATACAATGAAATAAACTAACTAAAGTACAAAAAATAAAAAAGAACTAAGTTACAAAAAATAAAAAAATATTTACAAACATTAGAAAAATATTACAACAATTTTAAACTAATTACACCTACTCTAATCCCCCTAATAAAATAACAAAGCCCCCCAAAATAAAAAAATGCCCTACCCTATTCTAAATTAAAAAAGTTCAAAGCTTTTTTACCTTACCAGCCCTGAACAGGGCCCTTTGCGGGGCATGCCCCAAAGAATTCAGCTCTTTTGCCTGTAAAAAAAACACATACAATACCCCCCCCCAACATTACAACCCACCACCCACATACCCCTAATCTAACCCAAACCCCCCTTAAATAAACCTAACACTAAGCCCCTGAAGATCTTCCTACCTTATCTTCACCATACCAGGTTCACCGATCCGTCCTCGGAAGTCTTGATCCAAGCCTCGGAAGTGTTGATCCAAGCTCAAGCGGGGGGCTGAAGAGTGACGTCCATCCTCGGGCTGAAGTCTGGATCCAAGCGGCGGCTGAAGAACTCCATCATCGGGCTGAAGTCGGAAGTCCATCATCGGGATGAAGTCTTCTATCAAGCCGCATCTTCAATCTTCTTTCTTCTGGAGCGGAGCGGAGCCATCTTCTTTCCAACCGACGCGGATCCAACCTCTTCAACCGACGCCTACTCGCCGAATGACGGTTCCTTTAAATGACGTCATCCAAGATGGCGTCCCTCGAATTCCGATTGGCTGATAGGATTCTATCAGCCAATCGGAATTAAGGTAGGAATATTCTGATTGGCTGATGGAATCAGCCAATCAGAATCAAGTTCAATCCAATTGGCTGATCCAATCAGAATTTTCCGACCTTAATTCCGATTGACTGATAGAATCCTATCAGCCAATCGGAATTCGAGGGACGCCATCTTGGATGATGTCATTTAAAGGAACCGTCATTCGGCGAGTAGGCGTCGGTTGAAGAGGTTGGATCCGCGTCGGTTGGAAAGAAGATGGCTCCGCTCCAGAAGAAAGAAGATTGAAGATGCGGCTTGATAGAAGACTTCATCCCGATGATGGACTTCCGACTTCAGCCCGATGATGGAGTTCTTCAGCCGCTGCTTGGATCCAGACTTCAGCCCGAGGATGGACGTCACTCTTCAGCCCCCTGCTTGGGCTTGGATCAAGACTTCCGAGGACGGATCGGTGAACCTGGTATGGTGAAGATAAGGTAGGAAGATCTTCAGGGGCTTAGTGTTAGGTTTATTTAAGGGGGGTTTGGGTTAGATTAGGGGTATGTGGGTGGTGGGTTGTAATGTTGGGGGGGGGTATTGTATGTGTTTTTTTTACAGGCAAAAGAGCTGAATTCTTTGGGGCATGCCCCGCAAAGGGCACTGTTCAGGGCTGGTAAGGTAAAAGAGCTTTGAACTTTTTTAATTTAGAATAGGGTAGGGCATTTTTTTATTTTGGGGGGCTTTGTTATTTTATTAGGGGGCTTAGAGTAGGTGTAATTAGTTTAAAATTGTTGTAATATTTTTCTAATGTTTGTAAATATTTTTTTATTTTTTGTAACTTAGTTCTTTTTTATTTTTTGTACTTTAGTTAGTTTATTTAATTGTAGTTATTTGTAGGTATTGTATTTAAATAATTTATTGATAGTGTAGTGTTAGGTTTAATTGTAACTTAGGTTAGGATTTATTTTACAGGTAATTTTATAATTATTTTAACTAGGTAACTATTAAATAGTTATTAACTATTTAATAGCTATTGTACCTGGTTAATATAATTACAAAGTTGCCTGTAAAATAAATATTAATCCTAAAATAGCTACCATATAATTATAATTTATATTGTAGCTATATTAGGGTTTATTTTACAGGTAAGTATTTAACTTTAAATAGGAATAAGTTATTTAATAATAGTTAATTTATTTTGTTAGATAAAAATTATATTTAACTTAGGGGGGTGTTAGGGTTAGAATTAGCTTTAGGGGTTAATACATTTATTAGAATAGCGGTGAGCTCCAGTCGGCAGATTAGGGGTTAATGTTTGAAGTTAGGTGTCGGCGATGTTAGGGAGGGCAGATTAGGGGTTAATACTATTTATTATAGGGTTATTGAGGCGGAAGTGAGGCGGATTAGGGGTTAATAACTTTATTATAATAGCGGCGCGGTCCGATCGGCAGATTAGGGGTTAATAAGTGTAGGCAGGTGGAGGCGACGTTGTGGGGGGCAGATTAGGGGTTAATTAATATAATATAGGGGTCGGCGGTGTTAGGGGCAGCAGATTAGGGGTACATAGGGATAATGTAAGTAGTGGCGGTTTACGGAGCGGCAGATTAGGGGTTAAAAAGACGTAGGAAGTGTTTCCCCATAGAAAATAATGGGGCTGCGTTAGGAGCTGAACGCTGCTTTTTTGCAGGTGTTAGGTTTTTTTTCAGCTCAAACAGCCCCATTGTTTTCTATGGGGGAATCGTGCACGAGCACGTTTTTGAAGCTGGCCGCGTCCGTAAGCACCGCTGGTATCGAGAGTTGCAGTGGCGTTAAATTATGCTCTACGCTCCCTTTTTGGAGCCTAACGCACTGAAAACCCAGCCATTCTGTGAACTCTAAATACCAGCGGTATTTAAAAGGTGCGGCCAGAAAAAAGCACGCGTAGCTAACGCACCCCTTTGGCCGCAGAACTCTAAATCTAGGCGTCTGTGCTTTGCATGCAGTTCTTTAGGGTATGTGTTTACTCCCTTCAACATATTTTTCTGAATCCACCACTGTCATTGAAATAGAGTTTTTGCAACTGGAGCTAATATATCTAGAAGCTGTAACTAGTTCTTGCTTGATTACCCACCATATAAAAAAAAATCTAACATTTTCACTGAAGGGATGGAAACTAGTTGAATAATTGATATGCTTGATGATTGTTGCTGGATACCATCAAATCCACATCTAGATATCCCATTGGTCTGTTATCTTGCAGCCTGTGAAGCGGCCATTCTTTTTAATAGATCAGAAATCTGTTTTGTACTTCAGATTTGAAGGAAGATTAAATACTGGACAATTGTCTCTTCATTTATATTTATATTTTTATATATAATGGACACACTTTCATGAGGACTGAGGGAATTTTTGTCCCTCATTAAGATAAGTGTATATTTTTCATTCTCCTTGCAAGGCCAATTATAGTCTCAATGGTACATTACTGACTGTAACTAAAGAAGAAAGGGACTTGGGAATTATTATTTCAGATTATTTAAAATTTGGTACACAATGCAGTAGTGCAGCCAGTAAGGCCATTCAAATACTTGGTTGCATTGGGAGAGGTATTAGTAGCAGAAATAGCAAGGATATTATGCCACTTTACAGATTAGTTAGACCAAATCTGGAATACTGAGTACAGTTCTGGAGACCATATCTTCAGAAAGATATAAATAAACTAGAAGCTGTCCAAAGAGGGCTACTAAATAATACATGGTCTAAAATATAAAACGTACAAAGTAAGACTCTTTGATCTAAATATGTATAGTTTAGAGGATAGCAGGGAAAGAGGTAACATGATAGAAACCTTCAAATATATGAAGGGACCAAATAAAGTAGAAGCCGAAAGCATTTTTTCACAAAAAAATAGGGTAGCAGATTCAGGAGAAATCTGAGGAAGCATTTTTTTACAGAAAGGGTGGTGGATTCATGGAATAAACTTCCATTTGAGGTGGTAAACACAAAGACTGTAAAGGAATTTAAAAATGCCTGGGACATGCATAAGGCTATCCTAAGGAAAAAGTAACATGTAATATGGGTAGACTTGATGGGCTTTTTTTGGTTCTTATCTACCGTCAAATTCTATGTTTCTATGCCCTGAAAAGCTTTAGAGTTATTGATCTTACTTCCAAGATGATTATATCCTGAATCTTTTATGCTGGAACAGACACCACACTCTCTTTGGTCATAGAAACTTCCTAAAAAAATATTCTTACCTGGGTTCCCTATCTGTGCATATTTTTTTCTTTCTTTAAACTGACCTAAAACTTAATGTCCAATCTTCAAGTTTTCGAACAAGAAAAGAAAAAACAATATAGTGTAATATTGTAACAAATTATTGATGCATATATATATTAGTGCCAAATTCGTACTCACATACAACTGAGCTATCTTAAGCTCAAGTATTGCACAATCCTGAAAACAAAGCGGTTAGGCTCAGCTCACCAGTGTCTTTCAGATTGTTCTTTCCGAAAAGTATCCAAGTGACTCCAAGTAAAGAAACAAATATAGTGTGATATTGTATAACACAATACAAATGAACTTGATAGACCCATACTCACACTTTTAGGGAGATGATATTAAGCCCCACTCTCAATGTAGACCAGATATTGGACCACCTGACGAAAATCATTAAGGATTAAGTTCTAGGGAATTGGCTTCTGAGATAAAGGGTTTTAAGCATTGCAGACATTGTGCAGGTTGTAGAAATCCTTTTAATAATAATATAACCATATCCTTCAATAACAAATATTTTTACTCTAGCGATGGGAAGAAACGCTACGAGATTGATCAATTGGTAACTTGTAATAACAGATATGTAGTGCACTTACTAGCCTGTAACTGTAATTTGTTTTACATGGGGAAAACCACTAGTTTCCTAAAAACTAGGATATATGAACACATTTATAATATAAAGTAAGGTTCCCACAAACAACCGGTCTCTCTACATTTTAAAGAGAAACATGAACAAGATCTTAGTGGCTTATCTTTTATGGGGATTATAAATTTAAATGTGAATTGGAGAGGGTTTTTAATAAGGATAATGAACTGTCCTAAATGGAGATTAAATGGATTTTCAAGCTCAATACTATGGTACCTTATGATCTAATTTTTTAATTTAGCTTTGAAATTTTAAAAATGTATTTTATAATGTTTTCATATATTTATTATGTTTTCATATGTATAGATTGTTCCTTTTTTTATATGTTATCAGATATATGTATCACAATGTTCGTTTTTAGGCAAAGAAACTCATCATAAACCACAGAATTACTAAGAATATATGAGGAATTTGCTAATACCACCTTAAGAACTTGTAACATATGTGATGATTGATGGACATACAGCTATAAAATGATGAAGTGAATCGCTCTATTGTTACCCTTGAAAAAACCACATGGGCGTGGCGAAACTTACGTCAGGAAACACACAGTTGGTGATGTCATAGTGAAGGGCATTCTCTCTCCTGGGAGTTATCAGCAGTTATACAGATACACTGTTACAATCCGCTGCCATCCTCATTGGAGATTTTGTATTTCTTTTACATTGTAGCCCTGAATGACATAGCAATCCAACTTGTATTTTATATGTTTTTAACATTTTAATAAATAAGATTTATACAGAAGTTGTTCACGGATTACCTATGGTGTGGCTTCACCTGATAGCCTATATCAGGTCTGCATTGAGAGTGGGGCTTGATATCAGCTCCTTAAAAGTGTGAGTATGGGTCTATCAAGTTCGTTTGTATTCTGTTATATAATATCACACTATATTTGTTTTCTTTTCTCTGAGTCACTTGGATATTTTTCGGAAAGAACAATCTGAAAGACACTGGTGAGCTGAGCCTAACAGCTTTGTTTTCAGAATCGCACAATACTTGAGCTTAAGATAGCTCAGGTTTATGTGAGTATGAATTTGGCACTAATATATATATGCATCAATAATTTGTAACAACATTACACTATATTGTTTTTTCTTTTCTCTTTCGAGAACTTGAAGATTGGATTGTCACATTTTATATTTTACCACAATATTCTTTTTTTGTCCTATTTATCTCTTGTATTATTTTGTTTGTGATTTAAAGTTATTTATATTTAGTTTACTAAAACTTAACCCCTTAAGGACAAGACCATTTTTCAATTGTCTTACCCTTAAGGACCAGGGCTAGTTTTACATTTCAGCGGTGTTTGTGTTTAGCTGTAATGTTCCTCTTACTCGTTTACTGTACCCACACATATTATATACCGTTTTTCTGGCCATTAAATGGACTTTCTAAAGATACCATTATTTTCATCATATCTTATCATTTACTATAAAAAAAATTATAAAATATGATGAAAAAATTGAAAAAAACACACTTTTTCTAACTTTGACCCCCAAAATCTGCTACACATCTACAATCACCAAAAAACACCCATGCTAAATAGTTTCTAAATTTTGTCCTGAGTTTAGAAATACCCAATGTTTACATGTTCTTTGCTTTTTTTGCAAGTTATAAGGCAATAAATACAAGTAGCACTTTTCTATTTCCAAACCATTTTTTTTTTTTCAAAATTAGCGATAGTTACATTGGAACACTGATATCTTTTTTTTTAGTAGACAACCCAAAGCATTGATCTAGACCCATTTTGGTATATTTCATGCCACATTTCACCGCCAAATGCGATCAAATAAAAAAAATCGTTCACTTTTTCACAAACTTTTTAACAAACTTTAAGTTTCTCACTGAAATTATTTACAAACAGCTTGTGCAATTATGGCACAAATGGTTGTAAATGCTTCTCTGGGATGCCCTTTGTTCAGAAATAGCAGACATATATGGCTCTGATGTTACTTTTTGGTAATTAGAAAGCCGCTAAATGCCACTGCGCACCACATGTGTATTATGCCCAGCAGTAAATGTGTTAATTAGGGAGCTTGTAGGGTTAATTTTAGCTTTAATTTAGTGTAGTAGACAACCCAAAGTATTGATCTAGGCCCATTTTGGTATATTTCATGCCACCATTTCACCGCTAAATGCGATCAAATAAAAAAAAATGCTCACTTTTTCACAAACTTTAGGTTTCACGCTGAAACTTTTTACAAACAGCTTGTGCAATTATAGCACAAATAGTTGTAAATACTTCTCTGGAATCCCCTTTGTTCAGAAATAGCAGACATATATGGCTTTGGTATTGCTTTTTGGTAATTAGAAGGCTGCTAAATGCTGCTGCGTATCACACTTGTATTATGCCCAGCGGTGAAGGGGTTAATTAGGTACCTTCTAGGGTTAATTTTAGCTTTAGTGTAGAGATCAGCCTCCCACCTGACACATCCTACCCCCTGATTCCTCCCTGACCCCTCTCAAACAGCTCTCCTCCCTCCCCCACCCCACAATTGTGCCCGCCATCTTTAATACTGGCAGAAAGTCTGCCAGTACTAAAATAAAAGGCTTTTTTTTAAAAAAAATAAAAAAATACATATTCTGCTGTGTAGGATCCTCCCTTATACCCCCAACATCCCTGATCCCCCTAAACAGCTTTCTAACCCTCCCCCTCAACCTTATTGTTCACCATCTTGGGTACCGGCAGCTGTCTGCCAGTACCCAGCTTGCATACAAATTTACAAAAATTATTTTTTTATTTTATTTATTTATTATTTATTTTTCTGTAGTGTAGCTCCCCCCCCTCAATAACCAGCCCCCACACCCTCCCAGATCCCTTAGATAAAAAATGTCCCCCCTCCTCTCTCCCTCCTTCCCTTTACACTGTTCCAAAGTGTAGGGCTCCCACCCATTCCCGCCTCATGCACGCTCCCGCCTCCGCCCCTGCGCACGTGCCCACATCTGTGCGCTCTCCCGGTGCCCCCTGTGTGTGATCCTGCCCCACTCTGTCGTCATTCTCCCTAGCGATGGCAGCCCACCCGCCTCCCTGGAGCAGCTCCCACCCACCAACGATTGCACTGTTGTTGGCCGATGCAGAGAGGGCCACAGAGTGGCTCTATCTGCATCAGTGTTTGAAAAGAAGTATTGCAGTGATGCCTCAATATCGAGGCATCACGGCAATACCTTAAAAGTGGCTGGAAGCGATCAGGATTGCTTCCAGCCGCTTTAAACCCCTACCAACGTACAGGGTACGTCGTTGGTCTTTAACGAACAGTTTGTGTCTGAGGTACCCTGTACGACGTGTGTCGTTAAGGGATTAATGTCCTCCATATAATGAAGTAGAAAATTTGTTTTGAATAATCCTAGTACCTTATTAAAAGTCCTAAGGACTTAAGCAATACTAAATGGAAGGGCCATAAAATGGTAATGTTTCAAAAGGCAAATATTTGTCCCTGGGCTAGATTACATAACGTTAAATACCTATAGCAAAATCTTTGTGCCAGGTCTAGCTAAAAGTAGCGAATCATCAGCTATCACACGTCATTTGCTAGAAATGGTAACAAGAGCTACATACATAGTAACAGCCAGCCTACACTTGAAAAAGACTACATGAATAGCACTCAAGGGGTTAAATATGCATGATAATATCCAAAAAGAGATAGTCAGACACGTGATGTGCAGTATTGACTTGGATTGACTACTAATGGAGGTTAAAATATAACTTTTATTTAGAAGCGCAATTTAAAATAGGAAAACACACACATTAAAAACACACTTAGGAACCTATAGAAATGAATAGTAACTGTTTATTAATAGGAGCTGGATGAAACAGTGGACAAAACTAGAACCACTCTATTAAAGGTATCTTATAATAACGCTAACAGTTCTTAATATTCAACCACAGTTTGCTTACTGACGATTTTGAATTTCACCTCTGAGTTAATGTGTTGACGACACTGTTTCGTCAATAACTGTATGCAGGTTAATATGTCAACTCTTTTTATATATTTTTTATAATATAAAGGTATTCCTTACCTTGTATGACATTATTATCCTATATAATAAATGGCCAAGTATGTTTGTCAGATGCTGTCATGCGCAGTAGAGACTGCACGTGACAAACATACCTGACCGTTTGGATCCTGACACTCAGCACTCAGCTAAGAGCAAGGCTGAAGCGGAGTGTCAGGGAGCATGGCCAAAGGGAGCGTTGCGATGGGGGCGTGGCCGGGAGTCGCGAGGGGCGTGGCTGGGCGGGTGTCGCCGTGATGGGGCGTGGCCGGGCGGGGTGCCGTGAAGGGGGGGTGGCCAGAGAGGCAACGGCTTTCAATGAAGACAGAGGACTGGAGAGCCAGAGAGGGAGCAGGAGAGGGGGTGAGAAGGGCCAAAGGGGGGGGGGGGAAGAGAGAGAGCCAAAGAGGAAAGAGAGCCAAAGAGGAGAGAGAGCCAAAGAGGAAAGAGAACCCAAGAGGAGAGAGAGCCAAAGAGGGGGGATAGAGAGCCAAAGAGGGGGGGAGAGAGCCAAAGAGGGGGGGGGAGAGAGCCAAAGGGGGGGAGCCAAAGGGGGGAGAGCCAAAGAGAAGGGGAGAGCCAAAGAGGGGGAAGAGAGAGAGCCAAAGAGGAAAGAGAGCCAAAGAGGAGAGAGAGCCAAAGAGGGGGGAGAGAGAGCCCCAAGAGGGTGGAGAGAGAGCCAAAGAGGGGGGGGTAGAGAGCCAAAGAGGGGGGTAGAGAGCCAAAGAGGGGGGTAGAGAGCCAAAGGGGGGGGAGAGCCAAAGGGGGGGGAGGGGGGGGGAGAGCCAAAGGGGGGGGGAGCGATCCAAAGAGGGGGGGAGAGAGAGAGCCAAGAGGAGAGAGAGCCAAAGAGGAGAGAGAGCAAAAGAGGGGAGAGAGCAAAAGAGGGGAGAGAGACAAAGTGGGGGGGGGGAAGAGCCAAAGAGGGGGGGGAGAGCCAAAGAAGGGGGGGAGAGCCAAAGAGGGGGGGAAGAGAGTCAAAGAGGGGGGAGAGAACAAAAAAGAGGGGAAAGAGCCAAAGAGGGGGGAGAGAGCCAAAGGGGGGGGGGGAGAGAGCCAAAGGGGGGGAAGAGCCAAAGAGGGGGGAGAGAGAGAGCCAAAGAGGAAAGATAGCCAAAGAGGAGAGAGAGCCAAAGAGGAGAGAGAGCAAAAGAGGGGAGAGAGCCAAAGAGGGGGGAGAGAGAGCCAAAGAAGAGGGAGAGAGAGCCAAAGAGGGGGGAGAGAGAGCCAAAGAGGGGGGGGAGAGAGCCAAAGAGGGGGGGGGGGAGCCGAAAGGGGGGGGGGGAGCCAAAGGGGGGAGAGAGAGAGACAAAGAGGAAAGATAGCCAAAGAGGAGAGAGAGCCAAAGAGGAGAGAGAGAGCAAAAGAGGGGAGAGAGCCAAAGAGGGGGGAGAGAGAGCCAAAGAGGGGGGAGAGAACAAAAAAGGGGGAGAGAGCCAAAGAGGGGGGGGAGAGAGCCAAAGGGGGGGGGGGAGAGAGCCAAAGGGGGGGAAGAGCCAAAGAGGGGGGAGAGAGAGAGCCAAAGAGGAAAGATAGCCAAAGAGGAGAGAGAGCCAAAGAGGAGAGAGAGCAAAAGAGGGGAGAGAGCCAAAGAGGGGGGAGAGAGAGCCAAAGAGGGGGGAGAGAGAGCCAAAGAGGGGGGAGAGAGAGCAAAAAAAGGGGGGGGGGGAGAGCCAAAGAGGGGGAGGAGAGAGCCAAAGGGGGTGAGAGCCAAAGGGGGGGGGGGAGAGAGCCAAAGGGGGGGGGGGGAGAGAGCCAAAGAGGGGGGAGAGAGAGCCAAAGAGGGGTGGAGAGCCAAACAGGGGGGGGGGAGAGCCAAAGAGGGGGGGAGAACAAAAGAGGGGGGAGAGAGAACAAAAGAGGGGGGAGAGAGAGCAAAAGAAAGGGGGGAGATAGCCAAAGAGGGGAGAGAGAGAGCCAAAGAGGTGAGACAGAGAGCAAAAGAGGGGAGAGAGAGAGCAAAGGAGAGGGGAGAAGAGAGAGCAAAAGAGAGGGGGGAGAGAGCAAGGGGTGGGACCGCTGTACTGCAAAAAATGGCCCGTGTACACAGGCTTTAGAACTAGTTATTAATAAACAGTTACTATTCATTTCTATAGGTTCCCAAGTGTGTTTTTAATGTGTGTTCTTTCCAATTTTAAATTGCGCTTCTAAATAAAAGTTATATTTTAACCTCCATTAGTAGTCAATCCAAGTCAATACTGCACATCACGTGTCTGACTATCTATAGAGTATCTCTTTTTGGATATTATCATGCATATTTAACTCCTTGAGTGCTATTCATTTAGTCTTTTTCAAGTGTAGGCTGGCTCAGCCTCTTTTGTTAGTTGTGCAATTATACTTTTACTACATAGCACCAAACCTTCCTATTAACATTTAAAGTGACAGAGTTCACTTATTCTATAAGGAATAATAGGGGTGAAGTAACCCTTTTTCTCAGTAGTGCCATTGGTTTTCTCTTTCTTTTTTTATAGTAACATAGTAGCATAGTAACATAGTAGATGAGGTTAAAAAAAGACTGAAGTCCATCGAGTTCAATCTATACAAACATAAAATACTTACAAGAAGCTCCAGGTAAACTTAAATAATCCCACTAAAAGGTGAACCATTTAATACTAGCAATCATATCCATGAATTTTGTTTCTAAGTTCTTGTATGGAAGCCAGAGGTTGTAGCTGCCTATGCTTTTAATGGGATTTCTAAATGCATTGTAGCTAACATATCATAAAACGCTTACTATAAGCTGTCGCTACATCTCTTCTTGCTACGGGTGGCTTCAAAATTTGTAAATTCAAACTAGTGAAATGTTTGTGTTAGTAAGCTACATAAGATTGCATTAACATTATGACTTACATTAATTAATCTTTCCTTTGGTATAAATGTCAAGACACCATTAAATAGTATCAGAACCAAATTTAATTTAATATATATATACTAGTACTAAAGCCAGTGTACACGGGCCATTTTTTGCAGTACAGCGGTCCCACCCCTTGCTCTCTCCCCCCTCTCTTTTGCTCTCTCTTCTCCCCTCTCTTTTGCTTTTTCTCCCCCCCTCTCCTTTGCTCTCTCTCTCCCCTCTTTTGCTCTCTGTCTCACCTCTTTGGCTCTCTCTCTCCCCTCTTTGGCTCTCTCCCTCCTTTCTTTTGCTCTCTCTCCCCCCTCTTTTGTTCTCTCTCCCCCTCTTTTGTTCTCTCCCCCCCCCCTCTTTGGCTCCCCCCCCCCCCTCTTTGGCTCTCTCTCCCCCCTCTTTGGCTCTCTCCCCCCCCCCTCTTTGGTTCTCTCTCCCCCCTCTTTGGCTCTCTCTCCCCCTCTCCCCCCCCCCTTTGGCTCTCTCCCCCCCCCTTTGGCTCTCTCCCCCCATCTTTGGCTCTCCCCCCCCTCTTTGGCTCTCTCTCCCCCCCTCTTTGGCTCTCTCTCCCCCCTCTTTGGCTCTCTCTCCCCCCCTCTTTTGCTCTCTCTCCTCTTTGGCTCTCTCTCCTCTTTTTCGCTCTTTCCTCTTTGGCTCTCTCTCTCCCCCCTCTTTGGCTCTCCCCCCCCCCCCTCTTTGGCTGTCTCCCCCCCCTTTGGCTCTCTCCCCCCACGTCTTTGGCTCCCCCCCTCTTTTGCTCTCTCTCTCCCCTCTTTGGCTCTCTTCCCCTCTTTTGTTCTCTCCCCCCTCTTTGGCTCTCTCCCCCCCTCTTTGGCTCTCTCTCCTCTTTTGCTCTCTCTCTCCTCTTTGGCTCTCTCTCTCCCCCCATTTGGCTCCCCCCCTTTGGCTCTCTACCCCCCTCTTTGGCTCTCTCCCCCCCTCTTTGGCTCTCTCCCCCCCCCCTCTTGGGGCTCTCTCTCCCCCCTCTTTGGCTCTCTCCCCTCTTTGGCTCTCTCTCCTCTTTGGCTCTCTTTCCTCTTTGGCTCTCTCTCTTCCCCCTCTTTGGCTCTCCCCCCCCCTTTGGCTCTCTCCCCCCCCCTCTTTGGCTCTCTCCCCCCCTCTTTGGCTCTCTATCCCCCCTCTTTGGCTCTCCCCCCTCTTTGGCTCTCTCTCCTCTTTGGCTCTCTTTCCTCTTTGGCTCTCTTTCCTCTTTGGCTCTCTCTCCCCCCCCCCCTCTTTGGCCCTTCTCACCCCCTCTCCTGCTCCCTCTCTGGCTCTCCAGTCCTCTGTCTTCATTGAAAGCCATTGCCTCTCTGGCCACGCCCCCATTGCGGCACCCCACCCGGCCACGCCCCATCGTGGTGACACCCGCCGGCCATGCCCGGCCATGCCCCTCACGATGCCTGGCCACGCCCCTCACGACGCCCCCATCGCAACGCTCCCTTTGGCCACGCTCCCTGATACTCCGCTTCAGCCTTGCTCTGTGCTGAGTGCTGAGTGTCAGGATCCAAACGGTCAGGTATGTTTGTCACGTGCAGTCTCTACTGCGCATGACTGCATCTGACAAACATACTTGGCCATTTATTATATAGGATATAAACTATAATGGAGTTAGTAGTAATACCAGAGCATTGGTAAAATATACTTATGGTTTTAAAATAAAACTAAATATATGAATATTAATCTTTGCAATGTGCTTTTTTTAAATACATATTTGTGTGATATGTTCATAAATTATTTGTTAATTATTTTAAGATTTTTGAAATTAGGAAAATGTTATTTTTTTAGATAATAAGATGATTTTGCAAATTTCTTATAACTTACAAAAAAAAAACAAGGAAAGGGAAAATCAATCTTATTTAAATTGCTATTGCTACTTTGCTCCTGTAGCTACCGACTCTAACACAGGTGGAAGAAATGGTACGAAAATTTACTTATAGCTATTGCAGCTGTTTCTTTATTACAGAAGCAATATATATATATACGACTGAAGCTCCTTAAAACTAGATTTTACTAGATTTGTCAGTGCCATATTTCTGGCTCACAGCTTAAAGAATCATGAACCCCAATTTTTTTCTTTTATGATTCAGATAGAGAATACAATTTTAAACAACATTCTATTTAATTATATTATCTAATTTGCTTCATTATTTAGGTATCCTTTGTTGAAGAAACAGCAATGCACCTGGATGAGCCAATCACATCAGGCATCTATGTTCAGCCACCAATCAGCAGCTACTGAGCTACTGAGCATATTGAGATATGATTTTCAACAAAGGATATTAATAGAATAAAGCACATTAGATCATAGAAGTAAACTGGAAATTTGTTAAAAATTGCATGCTCTTTCTAAATCATGAAAGAAAAAAAATTGTGTTTCATGTCCCTTTAAGAAAGTCCATCAGGAAAGATGTAATTTGTCACAAATATGCTTTTTGCTCATTTAAGAGATTATTTTTTTTAATACAGAGGACCAACTACTAGTGTATTTAATTTCTGAAAATATAGCCAAAATGGATAAAACAGCACTTGTTATATAAAATAAATGACCTTGTTTACATCATAACTCTAAATGTCTCAGAATAATCAATTGCATGAAGTGCTTTCAATGTCTGGGAAAGTAAAGTAATTTCGTCACCTACTTCAGATAGAGTTAAAATTAATGAGTTTACAAGTTTAAATATTTTCTCAGTAACAGCTGCATTTCAGTTTTTGTAATTTCATCTATATATTTTGTTTTAATTGAAGTAGGACATTTTTCATCAATTTTGAACTTATTTCTTAATTTCACAAGATAAATAAATTCCTAACTTTCTAAGATGAAAGCTAAAGTATTTTCTTAATGCATTTTATGAAGTTTGCAATAACAGATGGCTAAAATGCAAGAGAGTAATCAATATCCAAAAAAAAAATCTAATTTAGAGTCAATGGGGTCCATTTATTATTGTGCGGACGGACATGATCAGCTATAGCGAACCATGTCCTCCGCACATCGATAAATGCCAACGGCATATGCTGTCAGCATTTATCATTGCAACAGCAGTTCTTGTGAACTGCTGGCGCAATACCGCCCCTGTAGATTAACGGCCAATCGGCCGCTAGCAGGGGGTGTCAATCAGCCCGATCGTACATGATCGGGCGGATTGCTATACACAGCCTCAGAGGCGGCATGTGAGTTAAAGGGACAGTATACTGTAAAATAGTTTTTCCCTTAATGTGTTTACAATTGCTTTTTTTACCAACTGCAGAGTAAAAAATGTATGAAAAACATAATTTATGTAAGAACTTACCTGATAAATTCATTTCTTTCATATTAACAAGAGTCCATGAGCTAGTGACGTATGGGATATACATTCCTACCAGGAGGGGCAAAGTTTCCCAAACCTTAAAATGCCTATAAATACACCCCTCACCACACCCACAAATCAGTTTAACGAATAGCCAAGAAGTGGGGTGATAAGAAAAAAAGTGCGAAGCATATAAAATAAGGAATTGGAATAATTGTGCTTTATACAAAAAAATCATAACCACCACAAAAAAGGGTGGGCCTCATGGACTCTTGTTAATATGAAAGAAATGAATTTATCAGGTAAGTTCTTACATAAATTATGTTTTCTTTCATGTAATTAACAAGAGTCCATGAGCTAGTGACGTATGGGATAATGACTACCCAAGATGTGGATCTTTCCACACAAGAGTCACTAGAGAGGGAGGGATAAAATAAAGACAGCCAATTCCTGCTGAAAATAATCCACACCCAAAATAAAGTTTAACAAAAAACATAAGCAGAAGATTCAAACTGAAACCGCTGCCTGAAGAACTTTTCTACCAAAAACTGCTTCAGAAGAAGAAAATACATCAAAATGGTAGAATTTAGTAAAAGTATGCAAAGAGGACCAAGTTGCTGCTTTGCAGATCTGGTCAACCGAAGCTTCATTCCTAAACGCCCAGGAAGTAGAAACTGACCTAGTAGAATGAGCTGTAATTCTTTGAGGCGGAATTTTACCCGACTCAACATAGGCAAGATGAATTAAAGATTTCAACCAAGATGCCAAAGAAATGGCAGAAGCTTTCTGGCCTTTCCTAGAACCGGAAAAGATAACAAATAGACTAGAAGTCTTACGGAAAGATTTCGTAGCTTCAACATAATATTTCAAAGCTCTAACAACATCCAAAGAATGCAACGATTTCTCCTTAGAATTCTTAGGATTAGGACATAATGAAGGAACCACAATTTCTCTACTAATGTTGTTGGAATTCACAACTTTAGGTAAAAATTCAAAAGAAGTTCGCAACACCGCCTTATCCTGATGAAAAATCAGAAAAGGAGACTCACACGAAAGAGCAGATAATTCAGAAACTCTTCTAGCAGAAGAGATGGCCAAAAGGAACAAAACTTTCCAAGAAAGTAATTTAATGTCCAATGAATGCATAGGTTCAAACGGAGGAGCTTGAAGAGCTCCCAGAACCAAATTCAAACTCCAAGGAGGAGAAATTGACTTAATGACAGGTTTTATACGAACCAAAGCTTGTACAAAACAATGAATATCAGGAAGAATAGCAATCTTTCTGTGAAAAAGAACAGAAAGAGCGGAGATTTGTCCTTTCAAAGAACTTGCGGACAAACCCTTATCTAAACCATCCTGAAGAAACTGTAAAATTCTCGGTATTCTAAAAGAATGCCAAGAAAAATGATGAGAAAGACACCAAGAAATATAAGTCTTCCAGACTCTATAATATATCTCTCGAGATACAGATTTACGAGCCTGTAACATAGTATTAATCACGGAGTCAGAGAAACCTCTATGACCAAGAATCAAGCGTTCAATCTCCATACCTTTAAATTTAAGGATTTCAGATCCCCCGAGAGAGCCAAAGAGGAAAGATAGCCAAAGAGGAGAGAGAGCCAAAGAGGAGAGAGAGCAAAAGAGGGGAGAGAGCCAAAGAGGGGGGGAGAGAGAGCCAAAGAGGGGGGAGAGAGAGCCAAAGCGGGGGGGAGAGAGAGACAAAAAAAGGGGGGGGGAGAGCCAAAGAGGGGGAGGAGAGAGAGCCAAAGGGGGGGTGAGAGCCAAAGGGGGGGGGGGAGAGGGAGAGAGCCAAAGAGGGGGGAGAGAGAGCCAAAGAGGGGGGGGGGAGAGAGCCAAACAGGGGGGGGGGGAGAGCCAAAGAGGGGGGGAGAAACAAAAGAGGGGGGAGAGAGAACAAAAGAGGGGGGAGAGAGAGCAAAAGAAAGGGGGGAGATAGCCAAAGAGGGGAGAGAGAGAGCCAAAGAGGTGAGACAGAGAGCAAAAGAGGGGAGAGAGAGAGCAAAGGAGAGGGGAGAAGAGAGAGCAAAAGAGAGGGGGGAGAGAGCAAGGGGTGGGACCGCTGTACTGCAAAAAATGGCCCGTGTACACAGGCTTTAGAACTAGTTATTAATAAACAGTTACTATTCATTTCTATAGGTTCCCAAGTGTGTTTTTAATGTGTGTTCTTTCCAATTTTAAATTGCGCTTCTAAATAAAAGTTATATTTTAACCTCCATTAGTAGTCAATCCAAGTCAATACTGCACATCACGTGTCTGACTATCTATAGAGTATCTCTTTTTTGGATATTATCATGCATATTTAACTCCTTGAGTGCTATTCATTTAGTCTTTTTCAAGTGTAGGCTGGCTCAGCCTCTTTTGTTAGTTGTGCAATTATACTTTTACTACATAGCACCAAACCTTCCTATTAACATTTAAAGTGACAGAGTTCACTTATTCTATAAGGAATAATAGGGGTGAAGTAACCCTTTTTCTCAGTAGTGCCATTGGTTTTCTCTTTCTTTTTTTATAGTAACATAGTAGCATAGTAACATAGTAGATGAGGTTAAAAAAAGACTGAAGTCCATCAAGTTCAATCTATACAAACATAAAATACTTACAAGAAGCTCCAGGTAAACTTAAATAATCCCACTAAAAGGTGAACCATTTAATACTAGCAATCATATCCATGAATTTTGTTTCTAAGTTCTTGTATGGAAGCCAGAGGTTGTAGCTGCCTATGCTTTTAATGGGATTTCTAAATGCATTGTAGCTAACATATCATAAAACGCTTACTATAAGCTGTCGCTACATCTCTTCTTGCTACGGGTGGCTTCAAAATTTGTAAATTCAAACTAGTGAAATGTTTGTGTTAGTAAGCTACATAAGATTGCATTAACATTATGACTTACATTTATTAATCTTTCCTTTGGTATAAATGTCAAGACACCATTAAATAGTATCAGAACCAAATTTAATTTAATATATATATACTAGTACTAAAGCCAGTGTACACGGGCCATTTTTTGCAGTACAGCGGTCCCACCCCTTGCTCTCTCCCCCCCTCTCTTTTGCTCTCTCTTCTCCCCTCTCTTTTGCTTTTTCTCCCCCCCCTCTCCTTTGCTCTCTCTCTCCCCTCTTTTGCTCTCTGTCTCACCTCTTTGGCTCTCTCTCTCCCCTCTTTGGCTCTCTCCCTCCTTTCTTTTGCTCTCTCTCCCACCTCTTTTGTTCTCTCTCCCCCTCTTTTGTTCTCTCCCCCCCCCTCTTTGGCCCCCCCCCCCCCCCCCCCCCCCCCCCCCTCTTTGGCTCTCTCTCCCCCCCTCTTTGGCTCTCTCCCCCCCCCTCTTTGGTTCTCTCTCCCCCCTCTTTGGCTCTCTCTCCCCCTCTCCCCCCCCCCTTTGGCTCTCTCCCCCCCCTTTGGCTCTCTCCCCCCATCTTTGGCTCTCCCCCCCTCTTTGGCTCTCTCTCCCCCCCTCTTTGGCTCTCTCTCCCCCCTCTTTGGCTCTCTCTCCCCCCTCTTTTGCTCTCTCTCCTCTTTGGCTCTCTCTCCTCTTTTTCGCTCTTTCCTCTTTGGCTCTCTCTCTCCCCCCCTCTTTGGCTCTCCCCCCCCCCCCCTCTTTGGCTGTCTCCCCCCCCCCTTTGGCTCTCTCCCCCCACGTCTTTGGCTCCCCCCCCTCTTTTGCTCTCTCTCTCCCCTCTTTGGCTCTCTTCCCCTCTTTTGTTCTCTCCCCCCTCTTTGGCTCTCTCCCCCCCCTCTTTGGCTCTCCCCCCCCCCTCTTTGGCTCTCTCTCCTCTTTTGCTCTCTCTCTCCTCTTTGGCTCTCTCTCTCCCCCCATTTGGCTCCCCCCCCTTTGGCTCTCTACCCCCCCTCTTTGGCTCTCTCCCCCCCCTCTTTGGCTCTCTCCCCCCCCCCTCTTGGGGCTCTCTCTCCCCCCTCTTTGGCTCTCTCCCCTCTTTGGCTCTCTCTCCTCTTTGGCTCTCTTTCCTCTTTGGCTCTCTCTCTTCCCCCTCTTTGGCTCTCCCCCCCCCCTTGGCTCCCCCCCTTTGGCTCTCTCCCCCCCCTCTTTGGCTCTCTCCCCCCCTCTTTGGCTCTCTATCCCCCCTCTTTGGCTCTCCCCCCTCTTTGGCTCTCTCTCCTCTTTGGCTCTCTTTCCTCTTTGGCTCTCTTTCCTCTTTGGCTCTCTCTCCCCCCCCCTCTTTGGCCCTTCTCACCCCCCTCTCCTGCTCCCTCTCTGGCTCTCCAGTCCTCTGTCTTCATTGAAAGCCATTGCCTCTCTGGCCACGCCCCCATTGCGGCACCCCACCCCGGCCACGCCCCCATCCTGGTGACACCCGCCGGCCATGCCCGGCCATGCCCCTCACGATGCCTGGCCACGCCCCCTCACGACGCCCCCATCGCAACGCTCCCTTTGGCCACGCTCCCTGATACTCCGCTTCAGCCTTGCTCTGTGCTGAGTGCTGAGTGTCAGGATCCAAACGGTCAGGTATGTTTGTCACGTGCAGTCTCTACTGCACATGACTGCATCTGACAAACATACTTGGCCATTTATTATATAGGATATAAACTATAATGGAGTTAGTAGTAATACCAGAGCATTGGTAAAATATACTTATGGTTTTAAAATAAAACTAAATATATGAATATTAATCTTTGCAATGTGCTTTTTTTAAATACATATTTGTGTGATATGTTCATAAATTATTTGTTAATTATTTTAAGATTTTTGAAATTAGGAAAATGTTATTTTTTTAGATAATAAGATGATTTTGCAAATTTCTTATAACTTACAAAAAAAAAACAAGGAAAGGGAAAATCAATCTTATTTAAATTGCTATTGCTACTTTGCTCCTGTAGCTACCGACTCTAACACAGGTGGAAGAAATGGTACGAAAATTTACTTATAGCTATTGCAGCTGTTTCTTTATTACAGAAGCAATATATATATATACGACTGAAGCTCCTTAAAACTAGATTTTACTAGATTTGTCAGTGCCATATTTCTGGCTCACAGCTTAAAGAATCATGAACCCCAATTTTTTTCTTTTATGATTCAGATAGAGAATACAATTTTAAACAACATTCTATTTAATTATATTATCTAATTTGCTTCATTATTTAGGTATCCTTTGTTGAAGAAACAGCAATGCACCTGGATGAGCCAATCACATCAGGCATCTATGTTCAGCCACCAATCAGCAGCTACTGAGCTACTGAGCATATTGAGATATGATTTTCAACAAAGGATATTAATAGAATAAAGCACATTAGATCATAGAAGTAAACTGGAAATTTGTTAAAAATTGCATGCTCTTTCTAAATCATGAAAGAAAAAAAATTGTGTTTCATGTCCCTTTAAGAAAGTCCATCAGGAAAGATGTAATTTGTCACAAATATGCTTTTTGCTCATTTAAGAGATTATTTTTTTTAATACAGAGGACCAACTACTAGTGTATTTAATTTTTGAAAATATAGCCAAAATGGATAAAACAGCACTTGTTATATAAAATAAATGACCTTGTTTACATCATAACTCTAAATGTCTCAGAATAATCAATTGCATGAAGTGCTTTCAATGTCTGGGAAAGTAAAGTAATTTCGTCACCTACTTCAGATAGAGTTAAAATTAATGAGTTTACAAGTTTAAATATTTTCTCAGTAACAGCTGCATTTCAGTTTTTGTAATTTCATCTATATATTTTGTTTTAATTGAAGTAGGACATTTTTCATCAATTTTGAACTTATTTCTTAATTTCACAAGATAAATAAATTCCTAACTTTCTAAGATGAAAGCTAAAGTATTTTCTTAATGCATTTTATGAAGTTTGCAATAACAGATGGCTAAAATGCAAGAGAGTAATCAATATCCAAAAAAAAAATCTAATTTAGAGTCAATGGGGTCCATTTATTATTGTGCGGACGGACATGATCAGCTATAGCGAACCATGTCCTCCGCACATCGATAAATGCCAACAGCATATGCTGTCAGCATTTATCATTGCAACAGCAGTTCTTGTGAACTGCTGGCGCAATACCGCCCCTGTAGATTAACGGCCAATCGGCCGCTAGCAGGGGGTGTCAATCAGCCCGATCGTACATGATCGGGCGGATTGCTATACACAGCCTCAGAGGCGGCATGTGAGTTAAAGGGACAGTATACTGTAAAATAGTTTTTCCCTTAATGTGTTTACAATTGCTTTTTTTACCAACTGCAGAGTAAAAAATGTATGAAAATTAGCTTTTTAAGGTTTATTTCTGTATATTAAAGCTCTGATTTTGTGTTTTGAAGCCACAGCCTAATAAAATAGGTTGAGCTTGTAGGTATAATCATATCTAATTACTGTATCACATTGTACACATATACCTGCTTCTTTATCTTATATCTGTCTTTAAAACAATCACCAATACTTTGAGAGAACAATGGAAAATCAACATTTTATTACCTTATCTCTGCTTTATCACACTGGGAGTGTAATTTCTTCTGCTGGCTGTGTTTACAAAGCTTATCTATAGCTGGTACGCGCGGCCACAAACTTTCAGAATAGGTGGGGATATCACATGCTAAATTAACAATTTCAAATGCCAATATAAGGGTAAAGGAGCTACTTGTAAACAATTTAATACACTCCAGCAGGTAAAGTGGATCATTGGGAACAAATTAAAGGGGAGAACATTTTTGAGTAAACTGTCCCTTTAAGGAGCAGCGGTCTTAAGACCGCTGCTTCTTAATTCCTGTTTCCAGCGAGCCTGAAGGCTCGTACGGAAACAAGGGGAACAGGGGCCATTCGGCCCTTGTTAAATAGACCCCAAAATCTTCAGCATGCATAGTGACACAAGTTGGTGTCAATTCTCTTCATAAATCTGTCTGATACACATACACACAGTATACATTTTTGGCAGGTTTACTACAGAGAGAATATGTATTTATAACATTTTAAATCTTCTGGGGGTAAGGACTTTTAAAAGAGAAACAGAAAATGTACCAAAATTAGTATTATAGAAATTGCTTTATACATTAAAAAAACATTACTGCCAAAGATTTACAGAAAGATCTCACTTACCTGTTTGACTTTGAAGCATGCCCCGTCTGGCTCATCTATGTAGGGATTAATATGGATGTTAAAGTATTCTGCTTTCATTAAAGTGGTTCCGGAGTGCAAAAGGACTTACAGTGCAATGGGGGTTCATGTCGCTCAGTGTATTATACAGAAGGGTAATGTCTCTGGTGTTAAGTTAAAATGAACATTATAACAGCAGCACTTGGGCACTGCTTTTATTGAAACTTGTGCATGCAAGAGTTATCTATGTAACCTATTTTGCCCAGCGTGACTCATCCATGCGTGTGCATGCACATAACATAGAGAGATATCACCATCTACTGGAACCTCCACAGACAAGAGGACGTTTTGGAATAGCATCCACCTCCTTTGCATAGCTCTCACAAGCATTAGACTTGTATCCCTCTAGTTGGTATCTAGGGAAATGAACGGTATAATGCAACTACCCAGGGTCAGCATCATGTTTGAAACGTGCACATATATGTGATCTATATGGCCTGACATGTGTGCACACGTGTGATAATGTCCTAAGTTGCTGACACATGTAGGAACCTCAAAAGACAGGAGGAATCCACAATGACCTGAAATGTACGGGAATAGCCCACACAAGTTTCATCCTGTTGTCTGGAGGCTCTTCTTTAGTTGCCTCACTCCTGCATGAGCACTGTGGACTGCTTGCAAGTATGAAAGGTTGAAGATAAGGACTAAGAATGGGAGTCTCAGTAAGTAAAGTCTCCTTTAAAGGAACAGTACACTGTAAAATTGTTTTTCCATAAATGTATTTTAAATGACTTGTTATACCAACTGCAGAGTATAAAATATTTGAGAAATTGCATTTTCGGGTTTATTTGTGTATCTGAAGTAGCTGGTTTTGTGCTTTGAAACCACAGCCTATTACAATGGGTTGAGCTTCAGCTAATATCAGATCTCATTATGTTATCACTTTTATGTACACAGACTTGCTTCCTTATCTTATATTTGTCTGGAACACCAAAGCTCAATACATAGAGAGAACAATGGAAAATTATCATTTTATTACTTAACTATCATGCCCCCCCACTGAGGGTGTAATCTATTCTGCTGGCTGTGTTTACTTAGGCTTGTCAATAGCGTATACACCAGTATCAAAACTTTCAGTATAGGTTGGGAAACCACAAGCTAAATCAGCTATTTCAAATGCTGAAATATGAGTAAAGGAGCTACTTGCAACCAATTTAATACACTCTAGCAGGTAAAAAGGATCATTGGGAATAATTTAAAGGGGTGAAAGTTTTTGGGTGAACTGTCCCTTTAAGGTGGTGAAAGGGGAGTGATTCTCTTTAGGAGATAATCTCTCCACTGCCGTTATCTAGATTACAAGTGGAGCCCTATTGTTATAGCAAGTAAGGCAAATGCTATTGTGAATTCACAGCATTTTTACCATTCAAATCCATATTACAAGTTGGGCGCTAAAAGCAATATCACTAGTATGCTTGTACATGCTTGCCATAACAACACTCCATATCCTTTCAATGACAAGTGCAAAGCCAAAACGCATGCTCATATTACAAGTTCATGGTTAACTATTGTGCTGAGTGGGACTTCTGTTATCGCATGACTGCTTTACCAAAGTGAAAAGCTCTAGAAACTGTCACTTCTTACAGAGGCTGCTAATATAGTTTAAAACTGTTAGCAAATCTTTGTCATTTGTCCCAATAATGATTATAAATATCACATATCAAATAAATGAACAAGACAGTTTTGTTTAATGCACTTGTTGAAAAAGAATCCATACATTTGTAAAGATATCCAAGTCATCAAAATCAGAAAAAGAAAAAGAGTCTCAACAATTAAACATTGTCAATTTATCTTCTACAGTATTAACGGAATATGAACAATCTGTTTTTGTCAAAGGGCCTGGGTTTTTCTCCTTCATAGGACTTTAACTTGTTTAATACTATTCTTGACTTAAATACATTTGTCAGAAAGATAACGTTAAAAAAAAAACATTTTAAAGTTTTTGAAGAGCTTAATAAAGATGATGATGTTTCAACTACAGGCCAGGCTAATACACTTCTGTTAAGAGACAACTGTGATTTTGAAACTCACTGTGTGACTTACAGAGGGATACTGAGAACTCTGGGACACGACAACAGAGTGTCAAAGAGATGGGACATAGTTATTTTTATCCTATTCAGTCTCGCAATGAAGCTATTAAAATCTTTCATTCTATTATTGAACAGGATCTCCTGTGTTTATCTCAAAAAACTTGTGAGAGTAAAAATAACAATTACAATAATTTAAAAAAAAAAGAAAGAAATGAAGCCTTTGGAGAGAATAAAAAACAACCCTGATTTGGTAGGGCTAGATTCTAACAAGGGTGGTGCTATAGTGGTTCTGAATAGACAACAATACTTAGAGGAGGCCTATAGACAACATAGTGACAAGGATTCATATAATAAATTAACGTACAACCCCACTAATACGTTTCTAAATTAGCTCAAACACTTTTTGGATTTAGGGTTGGTAGGAAATAGCATATCGAAAAAAAATTGGTGAATATATCTTTGTAGAGTTTCCAAGAATACCACTCTTTAAGTTTAAATTTCTACCTAAAATACATAAATCCTTAATCAATCCCACAGGTCGGCCCATTATTTCAGCTATTGGGTCACTGGGGGAGAGATTAGGTTACTGGGTTGATGCCCAGTTACAACCTGTAGTACAGTCTCTGCCAGGTTTTTTGAGAGACACCAAACATTTATTACGTTTACTTAACAACTTTGAATGGATTTTGCTAAACATAATGCTGGCAGTGAGGCTTTTAGCTTCCAGGATATAGAAAAGGTTCATGTAGGGTTAAGAGGTGGTGACAGGTTTCAAGCTCTATGCAAACGAGAGGTCTTTTGGATTTACACATTGAAAACTGGATCTCCTAAGGGCATCAATAAAATCAGCAATGTTAAATTATTCATAGACAATTCCTAAAATGTTTTATATTTCCTTGTCATTTTTCATACTAATATTTTATAACTTGTGCTTGCTTGATGTAATTATGCAAATCGAAAGAGTTATTATATTTTTGCTATCATGCATGGAGATATGCTTAACATATTGATAGTATTTGTCTTTTATATGAGTGTGCATTTTTATCTCTATCATGATATACAAATATTTACAACCACTGACTCAAAGTATTTGCAATTGTAACCTGTTCTTGCCTTTTTTTCTCTTTGTTCCTTCATGTCCATTAAGCTTGATTCGTAATTCATATAACGATATAACATAATTTATGTAAGAACTTACCTGATAAATTCATTTCTTTCATATTAGCAAGAGTCCATGAGCTAGTGACGTATGGGATATACATTCCTACCAGGAGGGGCAAAGTTTCCCAAACCTCAAAATGCCTATAAATACACCCCTCACCACACCCACAATTCAGTTTAACGAATAGCCAAGAAGTGGGGTGATAAGAAAGGAGCGAAAGCATCAAAAATAAGGAATTGGAATAATTGTGCTTTATACAAAAAAATCATAACCACCACAAAAAAGGGTGGGTCTCATGGACTCTTGCTAATATGAAAGAAATTAATTTATCAGGTAAGTTCTTACATAAATTATGTTTTCTTTCATGTAATTAGCAAGAGTCCATGAGCTAGTGACGTATGGGATAGCAGATACCCAAGATGTGGAACTTCCACGCAAGAGTCACTAGAGAGGGAGGGATAAAATAAAGACAGCCAATTCCGCTGAAAAAATAATCCACAACCCAAATCAAAAGTTTTAATCCAAATAACGAAAAAAAACTGAAATCATAAGCAGAAGAATCAAACTGAAACAGCTGCCTGAAGTACTTTTCTACCAAAAACTGCTTCAGAAGAAGAGAAAACATCAAAATGGTAGAATTTAGTAAAAGTATGCAAAGAAGACCAAGTTGCTGCTTTGCAAATCTGATCAACAGAAGCTTCATTCCTAAAAGCCCAGGAAGTAGAAACTGACCTAGTAGAATGAGCCGTAATCCTTTGAGGCGGGGACTTCCCCGACTCCACATAAGCATGATGAATCAAAGACTTTAACCAAGACGCCAAAGAAATGGCAGACGCTTTCTGACCTTTCCTGAAACCAGAAAAGATAACAAATAGACTAGAAGTTTTTCTAAAATCTTTAGTAGCTTCAACATAATATTTCAAAGCTCTTACTACATCCAAAGAATGTAAAGATCTCTCCTTTGAATTCTTAGGATTAGGGCACAATGAAGGGACAACAATTTCTCTACTAATGTTGTTAGAATTCACAACCTTAGGTAAAAATTGAAATGAAGTCCGCAACACCGCCTTATCCTGATGAAAAATCAGAAAAGGAGATTCACAAGAAAGAGCAGATAACTCAGAAACTCTTCTAGCAGAACAGATGGCCAAAAGGAACAAAACTTTCCAAGAAAGTAATTTAATATCCAGAGAATGCATAGGTTCAAACGGAGGAGCCTGTAAAGCCCTCAGAACCAAATTAAGACTCCAAGGAGGAGAGATTGACTTAATGACAGGCTTGATACGAACTAAAGCCTGCACAAAACAATGAATATCAGGAAGATTAGCAATCTTTCTGTGAAAAAGAACAGAAAGAGCAGAGATTTGTCCTTTCAAAGAACTTGCAGATAAACCTTTATCCAAACCATCCTGAAGAAACTGTAAAATTCTAGGAATTCTAAAAGAATGCCAGGAGAACTTATGAGAAGAACACCAAGAAATGTAAGTCTTCCAGACTCGATAATAAATCTTCCTAGACACAGATTTACGAGCCTGTAACATAGTATTAATTACTGAGTCAGAGAAACCTCTATGACTAAGAATCAAGCGTTCAATTCCATACCTTCAAATTTAATGATTTGAGATCCTGATGGAAAAATGGGCCTTGAGATAGAAGGTCTGGTCTTAACGGAAGTGTCCAAGGTTGGCAACTGGCCATCCGAATGAGATCCGCATACCAAAACCTGTGAGGCCATGCTGGAGCTACCAGCAGTACAAACGAACGTTCCATTAGAATTTTGGAAATCACTCTTGGAAGAAGAACTAGAGGCGGAAAGATATAGGCAGGATGATAATTCCAAGGAAGCGACAACGCGTCCACTGCTTCCGCCTGAGGATCCCTGGATCTGGACAGATACCTGGGAAGTTTCTTGTTTAGATAAGAGGCCATCAAATCTATTTCTGGAAGTCCCCAGATTTGAACAATCTGAAGAAATACCTCTGGGTGAAGAGACCATTCGCCCAGATGTAATGACTGGCGACTGAGATAATCCGCTTCCCAATTGTCTACACCTGGGATGTGAACCGCAGAAATTAGACAGGAGCTGGATTCCGCCCATACAAGTATCCGAGATACTTCTTTCATAGCTTGAGGACTGTGAGTCCCACCTTGATGATTGACATATGCCACGGTTGTGACATTGTCCGTCTGAAAACAAATAAACGACTCTCTCTTCAGAAGAGGCAAGAACTGAAGAGCTCTGAAAATCGCACAGAGTTCCAAAATATTGATTGGTAATCTCGCCTCCTGAGATTCCCAAACCCCCTGCGCTGTCAGAGATCCCCATACAGCTCCCCAACCTGAAAGACTCGCATCTGTTGAGATCACAGTCCAGGTTGGGCGAACAAAAGAGGCCCCTTGAATTAAACGATGGTGGTCCAACCACCAAGTTAGAGAAGACCGAACATTGGGATTTAAGGATATTATTTGTGATATCCTTGTATAATCCCTGCACCACTGGTTCAGCATACAAAGCTGAAGAGGTCTCATGTGAAAATGAGCAAAGGGGATCGCGTCCAATGCAGCAGTCATGAGACCTAGAATTTCCATGCAAAAAGCTACCGAAGGGAATGATTGAGACTGAAGGGTTTGACAAGCTGAAACCAACTTCAGACGTCTCTTTTCTGTTAGAGACAAAGTCATGGACACTGAATCTATTTGAAAGCCCAAAAAGGTTACCTTTGTCTCAGGAATCAAAGAACTCTTTGGTAAATTGATCCTCCAACCATGTTTTTGAAGAAACAACACAAGTTGATTCGTATGAGATTCTGCAGAATGTAAAGACTGAGCAAGTACCAAGATATCGTCCAAATAAGGAAATACCGCAATACCCTGTTCTCTGATTACAGAGAGAAGGGCACCGAGAACCTTTGAAAAGATCCTTGGAGCTGTTGGTAATGCTTGTCTAGAAAAGAGAATCTCAGAAACTGATAGTGATCTGGATGAATCGGAATATGAAGATATGCATCCTGTAAATCTATTGTGGACATATAATGCCCTTGCTGAACAAAAGGCAGAATAGTCCTTATAGTCACCATTTTGAATGTTGTTATTCTTACATAACGATTCAATATTTTTAGATCCAGAACTGGTCTGAAGGAATTCTCCTTCTTTGGTACAATGAATAGATTTGAATAAAACCCCAGCCCCTGTTCCAGAACTGGAACTGGTACAATTACCCCAGCCAACTCTAGATCTGAAACACATTTCAGAAATGCCTGAGCCTTCACTGGGTTTACTGGAATGCGAGAGAGAAAAAATCTTCTCACAGGAGGTCTTATCTTGAAACCTATTCTGTATCCTTGAGAAACAATGTTCTGAATCCAAAGACTGTGAATCGAATTGATCCAAATATCTTTGAAAAATCGTAACCTGCCCCCTACCAGCTGTGCTGGAATGAGGGCCGCACCCTTATGCGGATTTAGGAGCTGGTTTTGACTTTCTGAAAGGCTTGGATTTATTCCAGACTGGAGAAGGTTTCCAAACGGAAACCGTTCCTTTAGGGGAAGGGTCAGGCTTCTGTTCTTTATTCTGATGAAAGGAAAGAAAACGATTAGCAGCCCTGTATTTACCTTTAGATTTTTTGTCCTGAGGCAAAAAGGTTCCTTTCCCCCCAGTAACAGTTGAAATAATAGAATCTAACTGTGAACCAAATAATTTATTACCTTGGAAAGAAAGAGAAAGCAAAGTTGACTTAGAGGTCATATCTGCATTCCAAGATTTAAGCCATAAAGCTCTTCTAGCTAAGATAGCTAAAGTCATATACCTGACATCAATTCTAATTATATCAAAAATGGCATCACAAATAAAGTTATTAGCATGTTGAAGAAGTTTAACAATGCTATAAGCATTATGGTCTGACACGTGTTGCACTAAAGCCTCCAACCAGAAAGTTGAAGCTGCAGCAACATCAGCCAAAGAAATAGCAGGTCTAAGAAGATTACCTGAACATAAATAAGCTCTCCTTAGAAAGGATTCAATCTTCCTGTCTAAAGGATCCCGTAAAGGAAGTACTATCCGCCGTAGGAATAGTAGTACGCTTAGCAAGAGTAGAAATAGCCCCATCAACTTTAGGGATTTTATCCCAAAACTCTAATCTATCAGATGGCACAGGGTACAATTTATTAAACCTTTGAGAAGGAGTAAATGAAGTACCCAGACTATTCCATTCCCTAGAAATTACTCCTGAAATAGCGTCAGGAACTGGAAAAACTTCAGGAATAACTACATAAGGTTTGAAAACCGAATTTAAACGCTTAGTAGATTTAGTATCAAGAGGACTAGACTCCTCCATATCTAATGCAATTAACACTTCTTTAAGTAAAGAACGAATAAACTCCATCTTAAATAAATATGAAGATTTATCAGTGTCAATATCTGAGGCAGAATCTTCTGAGCCAGATAGATCCTCATCAGAAACAGATAAGTCAGAATGATGACGGTCACCTAAAAATTCATCTGAAATATGAGAAGTTTTAAAAGACCTTTAACGTTTACTGGAAGGAAGAATAACAGACAGAGCCTTCCTAATAGATTTAGAAACAAATTCTTTAACATTAACAGGGACATCCTGATCATTAGATGTTGAAGGAACAACAACAGGTAATGGATTATTACTAATGGAAATACAATCTGCATTAGAAAGTTTATCATGACAGTTATCACAAACAACAGCTGGAGGAACAGTTACCAAAAGTTTACAACAGATGCACTTAACTTTGGTAGAACCAGCATCAGGCAGCGTCTTTTCAGAAGCAACCAGAAGCAATGAAAAATGAGACTGAAATAATGTTAAAAAAAGGTGGAGACAAGAATGACGCCCACATTTTTTGGCGCCAAAAATGACGCCCACATTATTGGCGCCAAGTACAACGCCTATATTTTTTGGCGCCAAGTATGACACCACATCCTGTGACGCCGAAAACGACGCCCACAATTTTGGCGCAAAAAAAGTCTGAACGTCAAATATGACGCAACCATACGCAAACTTCCGGAGTCAATTAGGGCGCCGGAAATGACAAAATTTTTGCGCCAAAAAAGTCAGTGCCAAGAATGACACAATAAATTGAAGCATTTTCAGCCCCCGTGAGGCTAACAGCCCACAGGGAAAAAAAGTAAATTGAAAAAAAAATTTAAGGTAAGAAAAAAATATTTCATATGCATTATCCCAAATAATGAAACTGACTGTCTGAAATAAGGAATACTGATTATCCTGAATCAAGGCAAATATAAGTTTAAACACATATATTTAGAACTTTACATATAAAGTGCCCAACCATAGCTTAGAGTGTCATAAAAAATAAGACTTACTTACCCTAAGACACTCATCTAAATATAGTAGACAGCCAAACCAGTACTGAAACGAGAATCAGTAGAGGTAATGGTATATAAGAGTATATCGTCGATCTGAAAAGAGAGGTAAGAGATGAATCTCTACGACCGATAACAGAGAACATATGAAATAGATCCCATAGAAGGAGACCATTGACTTCCAATAGGCAATACTCTCTTCACATCCCTCTGACATTCACTGCACTCTGAGAGGAAAACCGGGCTCCAGCCTGCTGCGAAGCGCATATCAACGTAGAATCTAGCACAAACTTACTTCAACACCTTCATGGGAGGCAAAGTTTGTAAAACTGAATTGTGGGTGTGGTGAGGGGTGTATTTATAGGCATTTTGAGATTTGGGAAACTTTGCCCCTCCTGGTAGGAATGTATATCCCATACGTCACTAGCTCATGGACTCTTGCTAATTACATGAAAGAAATATATATTTCGTAAGAAATATTGCAGTCAGTGCTCTATATGGCTATACATACAATTGTGATACAATCCTAGGTGAGTCCCATAGACATCTCCAATAAATTAATATCCCATAACAAATTGCAGCCTTGACACCTTTGTCTTATGTATACTGTAGAGGGTAACAGGTATACTAGCCAAAATCTCACTCCACTCTTTCAGGAGCGCTGAGCGTACTCTCCTTACCAGTGCCTCACTGGCTCTTACCTGGGGTTGGAATTTATCCCGCATGCTACAACTTTTTCGAGATATGGCACCCGACCTCCTCTTCTACGTCTCCAGACGCCAGCTGACACTGTGTAGGCTTGTGTTAATGTTTCCAGGTTTTTAATTGGAGATTGCACCTGGATGTATCCTCTGCTGTAATACTTTGTATCCACTCCCCTTAGAGGCCTGGGTCGACAGCTTGGATCCCCACAAAATTCCCGAACTCCCCCAGCTCAAGAGAGAAGTAGTAGAAAAGCAAATGAAAATAGGCGATCCTCTTGCAAGATCGCCTATTTTCATTTGATATATATATATATATGTTTGTAGTGAAAAATAAGCATGATAAACTATTATTGTCTTTGAGATATAAGGATGCGAATCCTCCTCTGACAACCTTGATGCTTCCTCCCCATCACTTTTTTCGCTGTCGCTCCCCGCTATCACCTGCCTAACCTGTGCTGTAGTCGCTGCTCGGCTGCTATGGCCCGCCCTGTCCGTTTGGTCCATGCTGCGTATCCAAGATGGCCACCGAGAACTTGCATCTTTACGCGATGGCCCGCTGCCCCAGGCCCCGCCCACCTCTATCTACATCCCTGCATGTTGCTGCCCTCCTACCAGTATGGACGCGCCCTGCAAACATACCCGTATTGCGCCCACTGGGCCTGATCACTATGTCGCCCCTTTCACTCTGCCTCACCTTGGACCTGCCGCCCGTCTCTTGTCTGAATATTGCTGGAACCCCTGTGCTATCTCCGACGCGCCGCAAAACAATGTGACCTCGCTCCTATATCCACTCATTGCGGCCTGCTTATCTGGGATGCCTGTTGCCTCCTACTGTACATCTGCCACACTTACCGCTGGGGCTTGACCCCCTCCTGTTGAGCCCCCGTGCTGTCCTTCCATCATGCCCGGTACTTCCATTCTCTTCCTCTGCTTTCCTGTCTGTTCTTCTTTTTTCTTTTTTTTCTCCAATCTTTTTAGATTCCTTTGAGCCTGTATCGCCCTGGTCTTCCATATGGTATCGTCTCCATTCAGAAATTTCTTTGGGATCTTCCTATTTCTCACCGACATCCTCTTTATAAAGTGCATCCAACATGAAATAGAGAAAATAATTATTATGAGCTCCACTTCCTGTTCACTTCTCATATACCCCTTTCTCCTACGACCTCCCCCCTCCTTGCCTTATCTCTCCTTAGTCCAATCCTAATGTCCCTGCCTATCTGCTTATCTTTTGCACTCCTTCCCTAACTAACCTATTGTCCTGCCCCAGTAGCCCCAGCCTTAATTACGCTCCAGTCTGATTCCTTCCTTCTGCTTTTTGATATCTTTACTGAGTGTGTGACATTTGTACAGATAAATTAAAATCAAAATTTAGTAAAATATTGTACTCATGGAACATTTTTTTCCGTAATTTATTAACCCCTTAATGACCAGCACCATACCATGTACGACGCTAGTCATTACGCCCTTAAGGACCAGCGACGTACCCTGTACATTGCTGCAGTCCTGGGCTTCTCTCTGCCGCATGTGGGGCACTGCAGAAATAGAGTTGCAGAGTTACCGAGGCAGAGAGGGCCACTCTGTGGCCCTCTCGACATTGGATAGTGGTGGGTCCGATCGTTGGTGTGTGGGAGCGTAAGGAGGGAGGCGGGTGGGAGGCCCATCGTTGGAGGAGGCGGGAGGGAGGACCGCTTGGCCACGCTACAGGGAAAAAAATATATAATAAAGTTGCATCATTGAGGGGGGAGGAGGGGCAATGAGGGGGATCATATGTGGGATACTGGGATAATTTGTGATAAAGGGATCTGGGAGGGGGATGGGGGTTTGTGTATTGATGGGGAGCAGCTACACTGCAGAAAAATTGATATTATATATATATATATATTTATTTATTTTTTAAATGGCCTATTTTGGAGCAAACTGGATACTGGCAGACAGCTGCCAGTACCTAAGATGGCCGCAAATAGGTAGAGAGGGGAGGGTTAGAGAGATGTTTGGGGGGGATCAGGGAGGTTGGAAGGTAAGGGAGGATACTACCCTGCAGAAAATATATAATTTAAAAAACAAAAGTAAAAACAAAACAAAAACTAAAACAAACATTTATTTTTATACTCAGACTTTCTGCCAGTACTTAAGATGGGGATGACCTTTGGGGGTGGGGGAGGAAAAAACATAATTTATGTAAGAACTTACCTGATAAATTCATTTCTTTCATATTAACAAGAGTCCATGAGCTAGTGACGTATGGGATATACATTCCTACCAGGAGGGGCAAAGTTTCCCAAACCTTAAAATGCCTATAAATACACCCCTCACCACACCCACAAATCAGTTTAACGAATAGCCAAGAAGTGGGGTGATAAGAAACAAAGTGCGAAGCATATAAAATAAGGAATTGGAATAATTGTGCTTTATACAAAAAAAAATCATAACCACCACAAAAAAGGGTGGGCCTCATGGACTCTTGTTAATATGAAAGAAATGAATTTATCAGGTAAGTTCTTACATAAATTATGTTTTCTTTCATGTAATTAACAAGAGTCCATGAGCTAGTGACGTATGGGATAATGACTACCCAAGATGTGGATCTTTCCACACAAGAGTCACTAGAGAGGGAGGGATAAAATAAAGACAGCCAATTCCTGCTGAAAATAATCCACACCCAAAATAAAGTTTAACGAAAAACATAAGCAGAAGATTCAAACTGAAACCGCTGCCTGAAGAACTTTTCTACCAAAAACTGCTTCAGAAGAAGAAAATACATCAAAATGGTAGAATTTAGTAAAAGTATGCAAAGAGGACCAAGTTGCTGCTTTGCAGATCTGGTCAACCGAAGCTTCATTCCTAAACGCCCAGGAAGTAGATACTGACCTAGTAGAATGAGCTGTAATTCTCTGAGGCGGAATTTTACCCGACTCAACATAGGCAAGATGAATTAAAGATTTCAACCAAGATGCCAAAGAAATGGCAGAAGCTTTCTGGCCTTTCCTAGAACCGGAAAAGATAACAAATAGACTAGAAGTCTTACGGAAAGATTTCGTAGCTTCAACATAATATTTCAAAGCTCTAACAACATCCAAAGAATGCAACGATTTCTCCTTAGAATTCTTAGGATTAGGACATAATGAAGGAACCACAATTTCTCTACTAATGTTGTTGGAATTCACAACTTTAGGTAAAAATTCAAAAGAAGTTCGCAACACCGCCTTATCCTGATGAAAAATCAGAAAAGGAGACTCACAAGAAAGAGCAGATAATTCAGAAACTCTTCTAGCAGAAGAGATGGCCAAAAGGAACAAAACTTTCCAAGAAAGTAATTTAATGTCCAATGAATGCATAGGTTCAAACGGAGGAGCTTGAAGAGCTCCCAGAACCAAATTCAAACTCCAAGGAGGAGAAATTGACTTAATGACAGGTTTTATACGAACCAAAGCTTGTACAAAACAATGAATATCAGGAAGAATAGCAATCTTTCTGTGAAAAAGAACAGAAAGAGCGGAGATTTGTCCTTTCAAAGAACTTGCGGACAAACCCTTATCTAAACCATCCTGAAGAAACTGTAAAATTCTCGGTATTCTAAAAGAATGCCAAGAAAAATGATGAGAAAGACACCAAGAAATATAAGTCTTCCAGACTCTATAATATATCTCTCGAGATACAGATTTACGAGCCTGTAACATAGTATTAATCACGGAGTCAGAGAAACCTCTTTGACCAAGAATCAAGCGTTCAATCTCCATACCTTTAAATGTAAGGATTTCAGATCCGGATGGAAAAAAGGACCTTGCGACAGAAGGTCTGGTCTTAACGGAAGAGTCCATGGTTGGCAAGATGCCATCCGGACAAGATCCGCATACCAAAACCTGTGAGGCCATGCCGGAGCTATTAGCAGAACAAACGAGCATTCCCTCAGAATCTTGGAGATTACTCTTGGAAGAAGAACTAGAGGCGGAAAGATATAGGCAGGATGATACTTCCAAGGAAGTGATAATGCATCCACTGCCTCCGCCTGAGGATCCCGGGATCTGGACAGATACCTGGGAAGTTTCTTGTTTAGATGAGAGGCCATCAGATCTATCTCTGGGAGCCCCCACATTTGAACAATCTGAAGAAATACCTCTGGGTGAAGAGACCATTCGCCCGGATGCAACGTTTGGCGACTGAGATAATCCGCTTCCCAATTGTCTACACCTGGGATATGAACCGCAGAGATTAGACAGGAGCTGGATTCCGCCCAAACCAAAATTCGAGATACTTCTTTCATAGCCAGAGGACTGTGAGTCCCTCCTTGATGATTGATGTATGCCACAGTTGTGATATTGTCTGTCTGAAAACAAATGAACGATTCTCTCTTCAGAAGAGGCCAAAACTGAAGAGCTCTGAAAATTGCACGGAGTTCCAAAATATTGATCGGTAATCTCACCTCCTGAGATTCCCAAACTCCTTGTGCCGTCAGAGATCCCCACACAGCTCCCCAACCTGTGAGACTTGCATCTGTTGAAATTACAGTCCAGGTCGGAAGAACAAAAGAAGCCCCTTGAATTAAACGATGGTGATCTGTCCACCACGTTAGAGAGTGTCGAACAATCGGTTTTAAAGATATTAATTGATATATCTTCGTGTAATCCCTGCACCATTGGTTCAGCATACAGAGCTGAAGAGGTCGCATGTGAAAACGAGCAAAGGGGATCGCGTCCGATGCAGCAGTCATAAGACCTAGAATTTCCATGCATAAGGCTACCGAAGGGAATGATTGAGACTGAAGGTTTCGACAAGCTGTAATCAATTTTAGACGTCTCTTGTCTGTTAAAGACAGAGTCATGGACACTGAATCTATCTGGAAACCCAGAAAGGTTACCCTTGTTTGAGGAATCAAAGAACTTTTTGGTAAATTGATCCTCCAACCATGATCTTGAAGAAACAACACAAGTCGATTCGTATGAGACTCTGCTAAATGTAAAGACTGAGCAAGTACCAAGATATCATCCAAATAAGGAAATACCACAATACCCTGTTCTCTGATTACAGACAGAAGGGCACCGAGAATCTTTGTGAAAATTCTTGGAGCTGTAGCAAGGCCAAACGGTAGAGCCACAAATTGGTAATGCTTGTCTAGAAAAGAGAATCTCAGGAACTGATAATGATCTGGATGAATCGGAATATGCAGATATGCATCCTGTAAATCTATTGTGGACATATAATTCCCTTGCTGAACAAAAGGCAATATAGTCCTTACAGTTACCATCTTGAACGTTGGTATCCTTACATAACGATTCAATAATTTTAGATCCAGAACTGGTCTGAAGGAATTCTCCTTCTTTGGTACAATGAAGAGATTTGAATAAAACCCCATCCCCTGTTCCGGAACTGGAACTGGCATAATTACTCCAGCCAACTCTAGATCTGAAACACAATTCAGAAATGCTTGAGCTTTCACTGGATTTACTGGGACATGGGAAAGAAAAAATCTCTTTGCAGGAGGTCTCATCTTGAAACCAATTCTGTACCCTTCTGAAACAATGTTCTGAATCCAAAGATTGTGAACAGAATTGATCCAAATTTCTTTGAAAAAACGTAACCTGCCCCCTACCAGCTGAACTGGAATGAGGGCCGTACCTTCATGTGAACTTAGAAGCAGGCTTTGCCTTTCTAGCAGGCTTGGATTTATTCCAGACTGGAGATGGTTTCCAAACTGAAACTGCTCCTGAGGACGAAGGATCAGGCTTTTGTTCTTTGTTGAAACGAAAGGAACGAAAACGATTGTTAGCCCTGTTTTTACCTTTAGATTTTTTATCCTGTGGTAAAAAAGTTCCTTTCCCACCAGTAACAGTTGAAATAATAGAATCCAACTGAGAACCAAATAATTTGTTTCCCTGGAAAGAAATGGAAAGTACAGTTGATTTAGAAGCCATATCAGCATTCCAAGTCTTAAGCCATAAAGCTCTTCTGGCTAAGATAGCCAGAGACATAAACCTAACATCAACTCTAATAATATCAAAAATGGCATCACAGATAAAATTATTAGCATGCTGGAGAAGAATAATAATATCATGAGAATCACGATTTGTTACTTGTTGCGCTAGAGTTTCCAACCAAAAAGTTGAAGCTGCAGCAACATCAGCCAATGATATAGCAGGTCTAAGAAGATTACCTGAACACAGATAAGCTTTTCTTAGAAAAGATTCAATTTTTCTATCTAAAGGATCCTTAAACGAGGTACCATCTGACGTAGGAATGGTAGTACGTTTAGCAAGGGTAGAAATAGCCCCATCAACTTTAGGGATTTTGTCCCAAAATTCTAACCTGTCAGGCGGAACAGGATATAATTGCTTAAAACGTTTAGAAGGAGTAAATGAATTACCCAATTTATCCCATTCTTTGGAAATTACTGCAGAAATAGCATTAGGAACAGGAAAAACTTCTGGAATAACCGCAGGAGCTTTAAAAACCTTATCCAAACGTATAGAATTAGTATCAAGAGGACTAGAATCCTCTATTTCTAAAGCAATTAGTACTTCTTTAAGTAAAGAGCGAATAAATTCCATCTTAAATAAATATGAAGATTTATCAGCATCAATCTCTGAGATAGAATCCTCTGAACCAGAAGAGTCCAAAGAATCAGAATGATGGTGTTCATTTAAAAATTCATCTGTAGAGAGAGAAGATTTAAAAGACTTTTTACGTTTACTAGAAGGAGAAATAACAGACAAAGCCTTCTTTATGGATTCAGAAACAAAATCTCTTATGTTATCAGGAACATTCTGCACCTTAGATGTTGAGGGAACTGCAACAGGCAACGGTACATTACTAAAGGAAATATTATCTGCTTTAACAAGTTTGTCATGACAATTATTACAAACAACAGCTGGAGGAATAGCTACCAAAAGTTTACAGCAGATACACTTAGCTTTGGTAGATCCAGCAGGCAGTGATTTTCCTGTAGTATCTTCTGGCTCAGATGCAACGTGAGACATCTTGCAATATGTAAGAGAAAAAACAACATATAAAGCAAAATAGATCAAATTCCTTATAAGACAGTTTCAGGAATGGGAAAGAATGCCAAATATCAAGCTTCTAGCAACCAGAAGCAAATGAAAAATGAGACTGAAATAATGTGGAGACAAAAGCGACGCCCATATTTTTTAGCGCCAAATAAGACGCCCACATTATTTGGCGCCTAAATGCTTTTGGCGCCAAAAATGACGCCACATCCGGAACGCCGACATTTTTGGCGCAAAATAACGTCAAAAAATGACGCAACTTCCGGCGACACGTATGACGCCGGAAACGGAAAAGAATTTTTGCGCCAAAAAAGTCCGCGCCAAGAATGACGCAATAAAATGAAGCATTTTCAGCCCCCGCGAGCCTAACAGCCCACAGGGAAAAAAGTCAAATTTTTGAGGTAAGAAAAATATGATAATTCAATGCATAATCCCAAATATGAAACTGACTGTCTGAAAATAAGGAAAGTTGAACATTCTGAGTCAAGGCAAATAAATGTTTGAATACATATATTTAGAACTTTATAAATAAAGTGCCCAACCATAGCTTAGAGTGTCACAGAAATAAGACTTACTTACCCCAGGACACTCATCTACATGTTTGCAGAAAGCCAAACCAGTACTGAAACGAGAATCAGTAGAGGTAATGGTAAATATAAGAGTATATCGTCGATCTGAAAAGGGAGGTAAGAGATGAATCTCTACGACCGATAACAGAGAACCTATGAAATAGACCCCGTAGAAGGAGATCACTGCATTCAATAGGCAATACTCTCTTCACATCCCTCTGACATTCACTGCACGCTGAGAGGAAAACCGGGCTCCAACTTGCTGCGGAGCGCATATCAACGTGGAATCTAGCACAAACTTACTTCACCACCTCCCTTGGAGGCAAAGTTTGTAAAACTGATTTGTGGGTGTGGTGAGGGGTGTATTTATAGGCATTTTAAGGTTTGGGAAACTTTGCCCCTCCTGGTAGGAATGTATATCCCATACGTCACTAGCTCATGGACTCTTGTTAATTACATGAAAGAAAGAGCTGTTTCAGAGGGGTCAGGGAGGGATCAGGGGGTGGGATGTGTCAGGTGGGATCTCTACACTAAAGCTAAAATTAACCCTACAAGCTACCTAATTAACCTCTTCACTGCTGGGCATAATACAAGTGTGGTGCACAGCTGCATTTAGCGGCCTTCTAATTACCTAAAATCAATGCCAAAGCCATATATGTCTGCTATGTCTGAACAAAGGGGATCCCAGAGAAGCATTTACAACCATTTGTGTCATCATTGCACAAGCTGTTTGTAAATCATTTCAGTGAGCATCCTAAAATTGTGAAAAAGTTAACGATTTGGCGGTGAAATCGTGGCATGAAATATACCAAAATAGGCCTAGATCAATACTTTGGGTTGTTTACTAAAAAAATATATATAGTTTTGATAGGTAAAAAAAAAAGAAAGTCTCTATTTCTGTATAAAAGCAGTGATTGCAAAAATGATAAAAATGCTCCTGTCTTTTGGGGAAGTTTTTGTCTGAAGTGCCCGGTCCTTAAGGGGTTAAACAAAATGTTGTTTGCACATAAATTTATAAATTCTAAAAATCACACAAATTCAATATGAATGTATTTTTTTTATAAGTAATTATATCATTTTTCAAGTGACCTTTTTTTTTTCCCTAGAGAAAACAGATTCAGTTTGGCTAACCTCTACTGATATCTTAAATTCTCCATTCCCCTTATTAGTTGTGTGGCCCTTCTCGGAAACTTTTCTAATTTTGCAAAAAAAAATATTTAAATTGGTTCCCTTAACTGCACTCCATACTCAAGGTGATGTCGTACCAGGGATTTACATAGTGACAGAATTATTCTTTTCTCCCTTGCATCAACTATTCTTTTAATATCTAGTGTTCTATTAGCCTTAGAAGCCACTGGCCTGCATTGCACACTTATTCTTAGCTTGTTATCAATAAGTACATATCATTTTCCGCCTCTGTTTTGCTCAGTCTAGTCCCATTTAAATAATAGGTTGCCTACTTATTTTTAAAATGTAGAACCTCACATTTTCCAGTATTAAATCTCATTTTCCATTTATTAGCCCAATCTTCCATGTTTTGTAATTCCCCTTGCAAAGCAATTACATACTGCACTGACCTAATGACCATACGCAAATTTCTATCATCTGCAAAAAATAGAGATGTTCCGATTTTATCCTACTTCCAAGTCATTAAAATTAAATTACATTTATTTAAATTAAAATATTAAAAATAATAGGACACAGTACTGATCCCTGGGAGACTCAACTAATTACCTTTGTCCAATCTGAGTATTATCCATTTACTACTACTCATTCCTCCCGGTCTCGTTGTCTCCCTGTCAGTTATTTTCAGCTATCCTTTAATTTTGTACAATAATCTCTCAAGTGGCATTGCATCAAAAGCCTTTGCAAAATCCAGGTATATCATATGAACTGATCCCCTTTATCTATATTCTTACTTAATTCCTCATAGAATCTAATTATATTAGCCTGACATGATCTATTTCTCATAAAACCATACTGATTGAACTCATAATCTTGTTTACACAAACACACTCCTGTATATAATCCTTTATATTCCCTTCCAGTATCTACCCCACTACCAATGTCAGATATACTGGTCTATAGCGTCCTGGATCAGCTCTGCTTCCCTTTATGCATGTTACTGGATCTGATCATCCGTTCTTTATCTACAACCAGGTCACATCCGGCAGAACTGCCACCCTCCTCTGGATTATCAAACAGAGAGTGAATGCCCACAGTTTCCAGGGATGAATCTAGTGCTTTGTCTGGGGCCACAACTGGCATAGACTGGCCTAGGTAAATAATGCTTATATTATTAGTTTTTTGTTTTTAAATGCTTTATTTCATTAAGTTTCATTTTATTGATAATCAAATTGTCAGTACATAATTACATTTCTTTAAATTAAAAGTTAATTGTCTATAAATGTTTCTTGTCCAATATTTGAAGGTACTGTGATTCTTAATTTTTATTTAGCTTATATTCGTGTAATAAAGCAAAACTTTTAATTAATTACCTTTGTTGTAATTTAAACATTGTGGTGATCAGACTTTCTAGAGGATATCAGCATTCAGTATGTAAATTAAAAAGCTTAGCACATTTCTTATTCATTGTGTGTGGTTATAGTTTCTTTTTAAACATAGTTATTTAAAAAAAAAAAAATTCTCTTGTTATCAAGATAAAATAAATAAACTTTAGCCATAATGAATAACTTAATTTTGTAATAACTGACTCTTGAAATGTGTTAACATTAAGTCACACAGTTATGTTTGTTTTCAATGGTATATATAGGATTTTCATATCTGGAAATGTGCAATATCTGATTTGTTTAACAGGCCAAATATTAGGAAACAAACATCTGTGAACATGGATAAAGGTGAAGTTTGCAGTTTAGCTTGGATGCCATAAGGTCTATTTCTGGAAGACCCCATCTCAGGACCAATTGATTGAATACGTCCTGATGATGGGACCATTGTCCTGGATGTACGGACTGACGGCTTAGGTACTCTGCTTCCCAGTTGTTCACAACACATGTGAATAGCCAATAGAGTTCAGTGGTTTTCCTCCGCCCAAGAGAGAATGTGAGAAACCTCTTGCATAGTTAGGGGACTTTGAGTTCCTCCCTGATGATTGATATATGACACACCCGTGACGTTGACTGACTGAAAACAAATTAATTTTTCTTGCATGAGAATGGGCCAAGAGTGGAGATCCTTAAGGATTGCACGAAGTTCTAGGATGTTGATAGGTAACCTTGCTTCTTAAAGAAGACCACACACCCTGCACCTTCCGGAACTCCAAAGCAGTGCCCCAACCCATCAGGCTTGCATCGGTAGAGACCACGGTCCACGTAGGCCAAAGAAAAGAGGCTCCACAGGTCAAATAAGGGCTGTCCCTGCACCATGAGAGAGACCGTTAGACTAATGAACTAAGTTCTATTTGCTGTTCCAGATGAAAGCAATCCTTTGTCCACTATTGAAGCAAGAATACTGAAGGGGACGAAGATGAAAACAAACAAAAGGTACTGCGTCTGAAGCCCCTAACATACGTTTTTACAAAAAAAATGCACCACAAGGAGAAAGAAAGCCATACTCTTTTATTAATAATGAAGTACAAAAGTGTTCAAAGTATTAGTCATTCAAAACAAAATAATTTTATTAAAGAGATAAATTAAAGAACTAGTCATTCAAGTGTACATTCGCACATGCACACACAAGTTAAACATAGCTTAAACCCAGGATGATGCTTATATGTAGCATAATGACTAATTTCCACTGAATATTGAAAATAAACAAGTTTGTGATAGTAATTTAGTTAATGCCGGGTGGCTCTAAAGTTATTGCTGATTAATCCCCAGCAATTTGAAGGTAAATTATGCCATACAAAAACCACTTTCAATGGCTGAGCTAATTAAAGTTCCTTCTATAGCGGGAACTTTATTACTTTTACACTGACCTCAGTAGTAAAGATATATGAGACAGCAGAAAACACATAGCAGTTACAAGCACATTCTGGTAAGCCGTTTAAAACGAGGGACTATGCCCACTGTGAAAAAAGGTGCCACCACCATAAGACCCACTACTTCCATGCACTGTGCTACAGATGGGAATGAGTCATTTATCACTCCCAGAAATATTACCCTTAGCTTGGGATAAAGAACTCTTGCAAACATTGATGTGCCATTCATGTTTCTGAAGGAAGGAAATCACCTTCTGGTTATGAGAAGATGCCAGAGAAAGAGGACCAAAATGTCATCCAAATAAGGAGCAATGGAGATTCCTGTGTACTAATCACCGTTAACAGAACCCCTAAAACCTTTGTGAAGATGCAAGGGGCAGTGGCTAAATCAAAAGGTAGAGCCACAAACAGGTAATGCTTGTTGAGAGAAGCAAATCTTAAAAACTGGTAATGGACTTTGTGAATTGGGATGTGTAGATAAGCATCCTTCAAATCTATGGTTGTCTTAAATTGACCCTCTTGAACCAGGGGCAAAATGATGCAGAATATTTGAATGAAGTAACTCAGACAAATGTATTCAGAGTCTTTAGATCCAGAATGGGATGCAAGGAGTCCTCCTTCTTTGGGACAATACAGAGGTTGAAATAGAATCATTTTCCCGGTTGAGAGGCTGGCAAAAGCTATATCATTCCCAAATTCTCTATGTCCCAAACAGATTGAATATAGGCAGCTACCTTTAGAGCAGGGGTGGGCAGACTTTTGTAAGGCAAGGGCTACCTCTAATTTTAATCCAAGTGACGTGGTCACCTAACTAAAAATAAAAAACACCAGTCTGGATAATAATAATTACAATAAAGTATTTATTAAAAAAACACAAAGAATAGTCCAGCACACACTGTATTGTTGCTACAAATAGGACCTGCTAGCTGCAAATTGTATTTTTGCTACAAATAGGACCTGCTGGCTGCAAATTGTATTTTTGCCACAAATAGGACCTGCTGGCTGAAAAACATAATTTATGTAAGAACTTACCTGATAAATTCATTTCTTTCATATTAGCAAGAGTCCATGAGCTAGTGACGTATGGGATATACATTCCTACCAGGAGGGGCAAAGCTTCACAAACCTTAAAATGCCTATAAATACACCCCTCACCACACCCACAATTCAGTTTACCGAATAGCCAAGAAGTGGGGTGATAAGAAAGGAACGAAAGCATCAAAAAAATAAGGAATTGCAAAAATTGTGCTTTATACAAAAAATTATAACCACCACTAAAAGGATGGGCCTCATGGACTCTTGCTAATATGAAAGAAATTAATTTATCAGGTAAGTTCTTACATAAATTATGTTTTCTTTCATGTAATTAGCAAGAGTCCATGAGCTAGTGACGTATGGGATAGCAGATACCCAAGATGTGGAACTTCCACGCACGAGTCACTAGAGAGGGAGGGATACAATAAAGACAGCCAATTCCGCTGAAAAAATAATCCAAAACCCAAATCAAAAAGTTTTAATCTTATAATTAAAAAAACTGAAATTATAAGCAGAAGAATCAAACTGAAACGGCTGCCTGAAATACTTTTCTACCAAAAACTGCTTCAGAAGAAGAGAAAACATCAAAATGGTAGAATTTAGTAAAAGTATGCAAAGAAGACCAAGTTGCTGCTTTGCAAATCTGATCAACAGAAGCTTCATTCCTAAAAGCCCAGGAAGTAGAAACTGACCTAGTAGAATGAGCCGTAATCCTTTGAGGCGGGGATTTACCCGACTCCACATAAGCATGATAAATCAAAGACTTTAACCAAGACGCCAAAGAAATGGCAGAAGCCTTCTGACCTTTCCTAGAACCAGAAAAGATAACAAATAGACTAGAAGTCTTCCTGAAATCTTTAGTTGCTTCAACATAATATTTCAAAGCTCTAACTACATCCAAAGAATGTAAAGATCTCTCCAAAGAATTCTTAGGATTAGGACACAATGAAGGGACAACAATTTCTCTACTAATGTTGTTAGAATTCACAACTTTAGGTAAAAATTGAAATGAAGTCCGCAACACCGCCTTATCCTGATGAAAAATCAGAAAAGGAGATTCACAAGAAAGAGCTGAGAATTCAGAAACTCTTCTAGCAGAAGAGCTGGCCAAAAGGAACAAAACTTTCCAGGAAAGTAATTTAATATCCATAGAATACATAGGTTCAAACGGAGGAGCCTGTAAAGCCCTCAGAACCAAATTGAGACTCCAAGGAGGAGAAATTGACTTAATGACAGGCTTGATTCAAACCAAAGCCTGTACAAAACAATGAATATCAGGATGATTAGCAATCTTTCTGTGAAAAAGAACCGAAAGAGCAGAGATTTGTCCTTTCAAGGAACTTGCAGACAAACCCTTATCCAAACCATCTTGAAGAAATTGTAAAATTCTAGGAATTCTAAAAGAATGCCAAGAGAATTTATGTGAAGAACACCAAGAAATGTAAAGTCTTCCAGATTCGGTAATAGATCTTCCTAGACACAGATTTACGAGCCTGTAACATAGTATTAATCACTGAATCAAAGAAACCTCTATGACTAAGAATTAAGCGTTCAATCTCCATACCTTCACATTTAATGATTTGAGATCCTGATGGAAAAATGGGCCTTGAGATAGAAGGTCTGGCCTTAACGGAAGTGTCCAAGGTTGGCAACTTGCCATCCGAACGAGATCCGCATACCAAAACCTGTGCGGCCATGCTGGAGCCACCAGCAGTACAAACGAACGCTCCATTAGGATTTTGGAAATCACTCTTGAAAGAAGAACTAGAGGCGGAAAGATATAAGCCGGTTGATAATTCCAAGGAAGTGACAATGCGTCCACCGCTTCCGCCTGAAGATCCCTGGATCTGGACAGATACCTGGGAAGTTTCTTGTTTAGATGAGAGGCCATCAGATATATTTCTGGAAGCCCCCAGATTTGTACAATCTGAAGAAATACCTCTGGGTGAAGAGACCATTCGCCCGGATGTAACGTCTGACGACTGAGATAATCCGCGTCCCAATTGTCTATACCTGGGATGTGAACCGCAGAAATTAGACAGGAGCTGGATTCCGCCCATACAAGTATCCGAGATACTTCTTCCATAGCCTGAGGACTGTGAGTCCCACCTTGATGATTGACATATGCCACAGTTGTGACATTGTCTGTCTGAAAACAAATAAACAATTCTCTCTTCAGAAGAGGCCAGAACTGAAGAGCTCTGAAAATCGCACAGAGTTCCAAAATATTGATTGGTAATCTCGCCTCCTGAGATTCCCAAACCCCCTGCGCTGTCAGAGATCCCCATACAGCTCCCCAACCTAAAAGACTTGCATCTGTTGAGATCACAGTCCAGGTTGGATGAACAAAAGAGGCCCCTTGAACTAAACGTTGGTGATCCAACCACCAAGTCAGAGAAGAACGAACATTGGGATTTAAGGATATTAATTGTGATATCTTTGTATAATCCCTGCACCATTGATTCAGCATAGAAAGCTGGAGAGGTCTCATGTGAAAACGAGCAAAAGGGATTGCGTCCGATGCAGCAGTCATGAGACCTAATATTTCCATGCATAAAGCTACCGAAGGGAAAGATTGAGACTGAAGGTTTCGACAAGCTGAAACTAATTTCAGACGTCTCTTTTCTGTAAGAGACAAAGTCATGGACACTGAATCTATTTGAAAACCTAAAAAGGTTACCCTTGTCTGAGGAATCAAGGAACTCTTTGGTAAATTGATCCTCCAACCATGTCTTTGAAGAAACGACACAAGTTGATTCGTGTGAGATTCTGCAGAAAAGTAAAGACTGAGCAAGTACCAAGATATCGTCCAAATAAGGAAATACCGCAATACCCTGCTCCCTGATTAGAGAGAAAAGGGCACGAGAACCTTCGAAAAGATCCTTGGGGTTGTAGCTAGACCAAAAGGAAGAGCAACAAACTGGTAATGCTTGTCTAGAAAAGAGAATCTCAGGAACTGATAGTGATCCGGATGAATTGGAATATGAAGATATGCATCCTGTAAGTCTATTGTGGACATATAATGCCCTTGCTGAACAAAAGGCAGAATAGTCCTTATAGTCACAATTTTGAATGTTGGTATCCTTACATAACGATTCAATATTTTTAGATCCAGATCCGGTCTGAAAGAATTCTCTTTCTTTGGAACAATGAACAGATTTGAATAAAACCCCAGGCCCCGTTCCAGAACTGGAACTGGCATAATTACCCCAGCTGACTCCAGATCTGAAACACATTTCAGAAACGCATGAGCCTTCACTGGGTTTACTGGAATGCGTGAAAAAAAAAAATCTTCTCACAGGCGGTCTTACCTTGAAACCTATTCTGTACCCTTGTGAAACAATGTTCTGAATCCAAAGACTTTGAATCAAATTGATCCAAACATCTTTGAAAAATTGTAACCTGCCCCCTACCAGCTGAGCTGGAATGAGGGCCGCACCTTCATGCGGATTTGGGAGCTGGTTTTGACTTTCTAAAAGGCTTGGATTTATTCCACACTGGAGAAGGTTTCCAAACGGAAACTGTTCCTTTAGATGAAGGGTCAGGCTTTTGTTCCTTATTCTGACGAAAGGAACGAAAACAATTAGCAGCCCTATATTTACCTTTAGACTTTTTAGCCTGAGGTAAAAAGGCTCCCATCCCCCCAGTAACAGTTGAAATTATTGAGTCTAACTGAGAACCAAACAATGTATTACCTTGGAAAGAAAGAGAAAGCAATGTTGACTTAGAAGTCATATCTGCATTCCAAGACTTAAGCCATAAAGCTCTTCTAGCTAAAATAGTTAAAGACATGTACCTGACATCAATTCTAATGATATCGAAAATGGCATCACACATAAAGTTATTAGCATGTTGAAGGAGTTTAATAATGCTATAAACATTATGGTCTGACACTTGTTGCGCTAAAGCCTCCAACCAGAAAGTTGAAGCTGCAGCAACATCAGCCAAAGAAATAGCAGGTCTAAGAAGATTACCTGAACATAAATAAGCCTTCCTTAAAAAGGATTCAAGCTTCCTATCTAAAGAATCTTTAAACGAAGTACTATCTGCCATAGGAATAGTAGTACGTTTAGCAAGAGTAGAAATAGCCCCATCAACTTTGGGGATTTTATCCCAAAACTCTAATCTGTCAGATGGCAAAGGGTACAATTTCTTAAACCTTGGAGAAGGAGTAAAAGAAGTACCCAGATTATTCCATTCCCTAGAAATTACTTCTGAAATAGCATCAGGAACTGGAAAAACTTCTGGAATAACCACAGGAGGTTTAAAAACTGCATTTAAACGCTTAGTAGTTTTAATATCAAGAGGACTAGACTCCTCCATATCTAAAGCAATCAACACTTCCTTAAGTAAAGAATGAATAAACTCCATCTTAAATAAATATGAAGATTTATCAGTGTCAATATCTGAGGTAGAATCTTCTGAATCAGATAGATCCATATCAGAAATAGATAAGTCAGAATGATGGCGGTCATTTAAAAATTCATCTGAAATATGTGAAGTTTTAAAAGACCTCTTACATTTAGCAGAAGGAGGAATAACAGACAGAGCCTTCCGAATAGATTTAGAAACAAATTCTTTAACATTAACAGGAACATCCTGAGCATTACATGTTGAAGGAACAACAACAGGTAATGGATTATTACTAATGGAAATACTATCTGCGTTTGAAAGCTTATCATGACAAGTATCACAAACAACAGCCGGAGGAACAGTTACCAAAAGTTTACAACAAATGCACTTAGCTTTGGTAGAACCAACATCAGGCAGCGTCTTTCCAGAAGTAGATTCTGATCCAGGGTCAGGTAGTGACATCTTGCAATATGTAAAAGAAAAAACAACATATAAAGCAAAATTATCAAATTCCTTAAATGGCAGTTTCAGGAATGGGAAAAAATGCAAAATGAAACAAGCTTCTAGAAAACCAGAAGCAACTGAATAGTGAGACTAAAATAGTGTGAAAAAAACTGGCGCCAGGAATGACGCCCATACATTTTCCCAAAAAATGAAACTGACAGTCTGAATGTAGGAATACTGATTATCCTGAATCATGGCAAATATAAGTTTAAACACATATATTTAGAACTTTACATATAAAGTGCCCAACCATAGCTTTGAGTGTCATAAATAGAAATAAGACTTACTTACCCTAAGACACTCATCTACATAAAGTAGATAGCCAAACCACTACTGAAACGAGAATCAGTAGAGGTAATGGTATATAAGAGTATATCGTCGATCTGAAAAGGGAGGTAGGAGAAGAAATCTCTACGACCGATAACAGAGAACCTATGAAATAGATCCCCTAGAGGAAGACCATTGTATTCAAATAGGCAATACTCTCTCACATCCCTCTGACATTCGCCTGCTGCGAAGCGCATATCAACGTAGAATCAAGCACAAACTTACTTCACCACCTCCATGGGAGGCAAAGTTTGTAAAACTGAATTGTGGGTGTGGTGAGGGGTGTATTTATTGGCATTTTAAGGCTTGGGAAAATTTGCCCCTCCTGGTAGGAATGTATATCCCATACGTCACTAGCTCATGGACTCTTGCTAATTACATGAAAGAAATTGTATTTTGACACAAATAATACAGCTTTAAAAATCAGCTGCACTCTTTAACAAATACAGCCATGCTCTGTCTTTATTTACTGCAAGAGCTCTCGCTTTACATCACACTGGGACCGTAAAGCAACCTTATCTGTGTACTGCACCTGCGTATGATAAGAAGTCTCACAATCAAGACAGCTCAAAACCCATTCTACAAAGTAATTTTATTGGCTGGATGCCATTTTAAGTTGATTAGGGTGAGTGAAGAACCTCACTGCCGTAGATGTGTGAGAAATCTTTCTCTTATTATGCAGACTTTTGAAATCTTACAGGCGGTCACCTCATAATTCACTTGCGGTCCACTGGTAGACCACGATCAATGTCTTGCCCACCCCTGCTTTAGAGGATCCTGTGAGACAGATGAAATCGTTCCCAGAGAGGCCTGGTGTAAAATCCTATGCAGTAACTCTGGGATATAATGTTGAGGACCCAGGGATCCTGAACTGATCTTCGCCAGACCTTCTGAAATCGAAGCAATCTGCCCCTAACATAGAATCCTCTGGACAGGGGGCTGTCCCTTCATGCAGATTTCTGACTGGAGTTGGGTTTCTTGGCCTGTTTAGTCTATAGACCAGGAATAACCTGGCTTCCAGGAAGGATTGGAGGAGTCAGACTTCTGATTGGAAAAGGACTTCTGATCTCTGGCAGAATGAAATGAACTAAAATGAATATTTTGCCTATATGAAAGGCTCCTTTACCTCCAGAAACATCTTTAATGATAGAGTCTAACTCTAATCCAAAAGGCAATTTACACTCAAAAAGAATTGACAAGAGTCTATTCTAAGATAACATATCAGCTGACCAGGATTTAATCCATAAAGATTGCCACTGCTGCTGAAAAGCTGATTGAGAAAATAATTTCCTCAGCAAAAACTCTGATTTGCGGTCCATTAGTCCTTAAATGAGGAACTATGCTCCATAGGAATAGTTGTGCATTTTGCTAGAGTGGAAATGGCTCCATCCACCATAAGAACTGCTTACCAGGCTTTCAGATTATTTTCTGAAAGAGGATACATCTTCTTAAACCTGTTAGGAGTATAAGGAATGCCTGCTCTCTTCCATTCTTTGTCAATATAGTTAGTCGCAGTGACGTGCAGTAATAGGAGACAGGTGAGGCAGTGCCTCCCCTGTCCAATGAGGGGGAAAAAGATTTCAAATAATATTTATTAAAAAAAAAAGTGTTTTTTATTTTATTAAATTTTTGGCCCTGCCCACCCTTGGCCCAAGGGTACCCCCCCGATGGTGATTATTACTATTATCAGACTCAGTGACGTGCAGTAATAGGAGGCAGGGGATGCAGTGCCTCCCCTGTCCAATGAGGGGAAAAAAGATTTCAATTAATATTTATTTTTTAAAAAAAAAGTGTTTTTTATTTTATAAAATTTTTGGCCACGCCAAAAATTATATACTATTATCAGACTCAGTACAGTAATGTGCACTCTGCGCTGCAAAAGTCAGTGTCACCATCCATTGTTGCGCAATTAGGAGGCAGTGAGTCGGTCCGCTGCCCTCCATTTATTGCGCAACATGGATCTAAATCAGTGTTGAGACTGCTCACTAGAGCTGCGCCACCCACTGGTGACTCGCCGGGCCCTCATACAAGCTCCTATGGAGGCGGTTCTCAAAACCGCCTTCATGATGAGCTAGTTCACTAACTTTCACTTGAGCCAATCAGCATTCAGCAGCACTTCAGGGAGGCGTGCCTGCTGGGCTGCTGATTGACAGGTGTGGGTCATGTGACCGTTTGTGACGTTGCGCCGCCGCAGAGACATCAGACTGGTGGGAAGACAGAGTGTGGAGGGAGCTGCTGATGTGCTGAGCTGCTCTGCGTGCCTGACCAACCGTGCTGCTGCTGCCTAACTTACTTGACTTGTGGCTGTAGGCCGTCTGTGGACTTGGAGGAGGTCTGTCCTGCCCTGGAGGACTATGCTAGTGTGCTGCACTGCTGCCTGGAGGGGACTGAGGGACTCAGGGTCTCGTAGGGACAGGAGGAGGAGGACGGTGGACGGAGAGGAGCGGAGCCCCAGTGCCACGTGGGTGTCACCCGGTGGAGACTGGAGAGACTGTGTGACACTGACAACCCGACCGGATTGACGTATTCTTTTTCAGGTAAGGACCACCTGTCACCACCAGACCACTTAGGTTAAATGTTCATAAGGTTGGTAGACATTTTTTATATGAATAAGCCATGTTATAGTGTGTTGTGTAATGAGGACCTCCTCACCACTGTGTGATGTCATGAAAAATATAAACCCAATTAACCCATGATGGCTGAGGTGTGTAATGAGGGCCACTGTGTGATATAATATATAAAACCCATGGCTGAGGTGTTATAGTGTGTAATGATGAGTGACCATTGTGTTTGTGTGATTGTGATGTAATATATATATATATATATATATATATATATAATATATGTAATATATATAAACCCATGGCTGATGTTATACTGTGTACTGTATTGGGGACCATTGTGTGATCTGTGATGCAATATATAGTTAGGCCTTGATAAGGAAAATGTATAATCTAGACTTGAACAAGCAGCAAATTAAAATAATAAAAAAGGTGCAAAGATTAGATAAAAGGAAAAATAAGTGATTATGACAATTTTTGTCACAATTGTTAATGAAGTTTTACAGTTAAAAAGTGTTATAAAGTAGATTAAAGGGTCATGAAAGTCATAATTTTTCTTTATGATTTAGAAAGAGTATACCATTTTAAACAACTTTCTAATTTACTTTTATCACCTAATATGCTTCATTCAATCGATATCCTTTGCTGAAAAGCATATCTAGATAGACTCAGTAGCTGCTGATTGGTGGCTGCACATAGATGCCTCATGTGATTGGCTTACACATGTGTATTGCTATTTCTTCAACAAAGGATATCTGAAGAATGAAGCAAATTAGATAACAGAAGTAAATTGGAAAGTTGTTTAAAATTGAATCCTCTATCTGAATCATGGAAAAAAAAAAAAATAAGGTTTAATGTCCCTTTAAGTTCAAAACAAATATGTATTGCTCATTTGCTTCTATAAGATGTTGACAGTTGTCCTGGGCGGTTTGAAATATTTAATACAACTTAATGTTTATGTTAAGCTGCTTGTTAGGGTAGAACTGGTATATGGTTTTAAACACACATATGTCATAAATTAAATGTTATTTTACTGAAGAGAAGCTCACTCCATTTTATTTCCCCTATTATAAAACACATGAGTATGACAAGCTTTTAAACTATAATCCATCCATGCCTTGAAGAAAGATTCTGGCTGATTAGTTTTCTTTCTTGCTACTGTGAGTTGGGCAATGGGTTCTGCAATCTGCAGTGCTTAAAACAAAAGTGGTATTATACTAAATAAGTATAGACTTAATAATCACAATTATTTCATAAGATGTTACTGCTGGGCTTGCTTGCACTATGGCACTGCCCTTGTCTTGTCAGTTTTTCTGGAGCTCCTCATTTACAGGCTCTGCTTACTGTAATCAGTAACAGTCAATTAGAAGTGAAATACCTGAATGTATGTGGCTGTGCTTATATCTTTCCCTTTCTTTACAGCATTTCTGATTGTGCAGCAATCTGCACAATTTCAGAGCTTTGTCAGGCTGTGAATTATTTGTCAGAAATGCCTTGGGTTTTTATTTCTAGCAAGTGGCATTATAGATAGTATCTGAAAAATATGCTTTAAATACTATCCATAACTAATTTCCTATTTTACATTGAATTGTTGCAGGAGACGAAGTGTGTGCCAGTTGCGTTGCCACTGCCGAGTCTCGACTCTGCCAGCAGTTAAACTGCCTAGGAAGAGGAGGAAGAGGAGCTGCCAACCTGCCTGCCCCAGTGCCTAGTGCCACTGACTGCTCTGGAGGACGCGGTTAGAATTACGGTAACTTTAAGTAATTATTTATTTATTTTTGCTTCTAGCCTTCCAACTGTTAATAAAGTGACTGTAAATCTTGATGATAAAGTGCACGTTTTTTAAAAATTTGATTAAAAGCAGGGGCACTTTATCATCAACATTTACATTCACTTTAAGTGCAAACTGAATTGTAAAATGTGTTCCCATCATTCTTCCCTCTCCCTGTCTCCTCTCTCCCTATCTCCCATATCCCTGTCTCCCTCTCTCTCTCTCCCTGTCTCTCTCTCTCCCTGTCTCCCTCTCTCTCCCTGTCTCCCTCTCTCTCCCCGTCTCTCTCTCTCTCCCTGTCTCCCTCTCTCTCCCTGTCTCCCTCTCTCTCCCTGTCTCTCTCTCTCTCCCTGTCTCTCTCTCTCTCCCTGTCTCTTTCTCTCTCTCCCTGTCTCTCTCTCTCTCCCTGTCTCTCTCTCTCCCTCTTTCCCTGTCTCTCTCTCTCCCTGTCTCCCTCTCTCTCTTCTCCCTGTCTCCCTCTCTCTCTTCTCCCTGTCTCCCTCTCTCTCTTCTCCCTGTCTCCCTCTCTCCTCTCCCTGTCTCCCTCTCTCCTCTCCCTGTCTCCCCTCCCTGTCTCCCTCTCTCCTCTCCCTGTCTCCCATCTCCCTGTCTCCCTCTCTCCTCTCCCTGTCTCCCTCTCTCTCCTCTCCCTGTCTCCCTCTCTCCTCTCCCTGTCTCCTTCTCTCCCCTCTCCCTGTCTCCCTCTCTCCCCTATCCCTGTCTCCCTCTCTCCCCTCTCCCTGTCTCCCCCCCCCCCTCTCTCTCTCTCTCTCTCTCTCTCCCTGTCTCCCTCTCTCTCTCCCTGTCTCCCTCTATCTCTCTCTTCCTATCTATCTCATTCTCCCTGTCTCTCTCTCCTCTCACTGTCTCCCTCTCTCTCCTCTCCCTGTCTCCCTCTCTCTCCTCTCCCTGTCTCCCTCTCTCCCCTCTCCCTGTCTCCCTCTCTCCCTGTCTCCCTCTCTCCTCTCCCTGTCTCCCCTCTCCCTCTCTCTCTCTCCCTGTCTCTCTCTCTCCCTGTCTCTCCTCTCCCTGTCTCTCCTCTCCCTGTCTCCCTCTCTCTCCTCTCCCTGTCTCCCTCTCTCTCCTCTCCCTGTCTCCTTCTCTCTCCTCTCCCTATCTCCCCTCTCCCTGTCTCCCTCTCCCTGTCTCTCTCTCTCCCTGTCTCTCTCTCCCCCTGTCTCCCTCTCTCTCTCCCTGTCTATCTCTCTCTCCCTGTCTCTCTCTCTGTCTCCCCGTCTCTCTCTCTCCCTGTCTCCCTCTCTCTCCATGTCTCTCTCTCCCTGTCTTTCTCTCTCTCTCTCTCCCTGTCTCTCTCTCTCTCTCTCCCTGTCTCTCTCTCTCTCTCTCCCTGTCTCTCTATCCCCTCCCTTTCTCTCTCCCTGTCTCCCTCTCTCTCTCCCTGTCTCCTTCTCTCTCTCCCTGTCTCTCTCTCTCTCTCTCTCCCTGTCTCTCTCTCTCTCCCTGTCTCTCTCACTCTCCCTGTTTTTCTCTCTCCCTGTCTCCCTCTCTCTCTCCCTGCCTCTCTCTCTCCCTGTCTCCTCTCCCTGTCTCTCTCTCTCTCTCCCTGTCTCTCTCTCTCTCCCTGTCTCTCTCTCTATCCCTGTCTCTCTGTCTCCCTCTCTCTCTCTCCTCTCCCTGTCTCTCTCTCTGTCTCTCTCCTCTCCCTGTCTCTCTCTCCCTGTCTCCCTCTCTCCCTCCCCCCATCTCTCTCTCTCTCTCTCCCCCTCTCACCCCCTCTCTTTCTCCCCCCCCCCCCTCTCTCTCTCTCTCTCTCTCAGACCTCACCGCACATCACTGCTCTCACCCATCAGCTTATTATTTAATCTATGCACTGGTTCAGCAAAAAAATAAAACCTGGCCTGTTGGGGGTACTTGCAGCCCGCGGTATATGTCTTTCTTCAGCGTATCATATCTAGTGCCTCACCAGCCTCAGACCTCACCGCACGTCACTGGTTAGTCGGTAACCATGTCTGGAACTTCAAAAGTCTTAGGGACTTTTGGCAGAGCTTAGAAACCTGATTCAACTTATTTACAGGTTTTGTAGTCTCTTCTAGTTTGTTCCTAAATTCCTAAGGTGTTCAGAACTTCCTGTCCACAGAAACTAATATAATCCACTCTAAATCTGAATGTGGAGTTTATGGGTCAGTTACCAGCTCAGGATCTTCTGTGGAGATGAAACTTTACATTCACTTTAATAAAATAATAGAAGCAAAAGCCCTTAAATACAACTAGTAACCCTAACAAGGCAGAAATGAAGGCCCCAAAAATGATCATAAATGATGTTAAAATCAGTATTTTGCAGAACGTTGGGGAAAAGGAGAAAGGGTGCCAAGGGGAGGGAGCGGTGCTTACCACTGTAAAGATGTACAGGCAGCAGCCTAAAGTAAAATACACAAAACACTGATTTTTATAATAAAAAACACTGCCCTGAGAGTCCCCTTTTGCCTCCCACCCCAATTGATATCAAATTGAATAGAATCGCTAACTGCATAGTGCAGCCTTGTGAGAAATACTACAGGGGTTTCATAGTACTGGTGAGAATCTCACAAGCCCAGAGAACTTAAATGGTTAGGAAAGTCAAAATTAACGTTGCATGAATCAGATAGAGCATGTCATTTTAAGACATTTTTAAAATCACTTCTAATTTTAAATGTGCTTTATTCTCTTGGTATCCATTGTTGGAAATGAATACGCACATATCCTACAATAGTGGGAGCTAGCTGATGATTGGTGCCTGCAAACATTTGTGTCTTATGACTGGCTAACTTGATGTATCAGCTAGCTGCCAGTAGTGCAATGCTGTTCCTTCAGCAAAGAATAACAAGAGAATGAAGCATATTTGATAATTAAAGTAAATTTGAAAGTTGTTTCAAATTGTATGTTCTATCCCACTGGTTTTCAATCCTGTCCTCAGGTCTCCCTAACAGGCCACATTTTGATGATATCTGAACTGCAGCACAGGTGAAATAATCAGATGATTAGTAACCAGATTATTTTACCTGCTCTCACCCAACGTAATCCTGAAAACCTGGCCTGTTGGGGAGGCGAGGACAGGTTTGAAAACCAGTGTTCTATCCGAATCATGACTGAAACTTTTCTCTTCCCCTTTAAGAGAATCCAGCCATAAATGAGAAGACCTAATATATTGTTTGAATGCATTCCAGAACTGGTTCTTCTAGATGCTTGTTTGGCATCTTGTGATTTAATGCGACTCTCTCCAGGTCAGATGTAAGACCAGTTTACAGTTTTTTTCCAGTACTTATTCATCAGCATAAGGTTTGGTTGTCTGTATAATGAACAGTACAGATCTACCAATATACAAAAGGGAAGCCGAGAGACTCAATTATTCTGTTTTCATCAGGTTTAAGTCAAAGTAATAATAAGGGGTCGATTTATCAAATGCTTCACCAGCCTTCACTCCCCCTACGACTGCAGGTTCTCAAAGGAGAACCCGCAGTCCATATTTATGAAGCAGCGGTCATCAGACTGTTGCTTCCCTAACCTCTTTGCCAGGTGGTGAATTTCAATCTCCCTGATCGGACAGCTCCTGCCCACGCATAAATGGCTGTGCGCGGTCAGGGGGCGACTTTGCACATGAGCATAAAATTGCGTTCTTATGCAATGATTAATTCCGGCAGCAAAATTCAGCCCGCTAGAGGCGAGATATGGCGGACAGGCGCGTGTATGTAAGCCACTGTCCCACCATAGCTTGATAAATCGACCCACAAATCCCATTCAAGTATTTTCCTTTAATAGAACTTAGAAATGCTGAAAAAACAGTCGCAAAAATGTACCCAAATCTTATCAGTTTAACCTCTGCATGTTTCTCTTTAAAAAACTCCATTGCCTCGCTCAAGAGACAAATGAATTTACAAATTTACTGTTTTGCAATGACATTGCTAATATTATAAAGTCCTTAAATTGCACAGGGTGTTAAAGCTTGCTTTTGCTGGATTATATTTTTGATAAGAAGAAATTATTTATTCGGCCTGTAATTTTAAGGCAACTTAGTGCTAAATGCTTTACTAAACGATTTTATCCCAAGCATCAGTCATTTAAAGAGCAAAAAAAAAAAAATGCTTATTACACAGCAGGAAATATGAAATAATTACATATTAGTGTTAGTTAGGTAAAGGGAGGTTTCATTATGAGAATGTGGCTTATATAACTCATTAAATTGTATCAGAACACTTTACTGCAGATATTATAATATCCTAATAGAATGTTTTAATTAATTATAAATAATTTGATATAATCCTTGTTGTTATTGTAGCAGATCTGAAATTGCTTGGAAAAAAACATAATTTATGTAAGAACTTACCTGATAAATTCATTTCTTTCATATTGGCAAGAGTCCATGAGCTAGTGACGTATGGGATATACAATCCTACCAGGAGGGGCAAAGTTTCCCAAACCTCAAAATGCCTATAAATACACCCCTCACCACACCCACAATTCAGTTTAACGAATAGTCAAGTAGTGGGGTGAAAATGAAAGGCGTAAAAAGCATCAACAAAGTAATTTGGAAATAATTGTGCTTTATACAAAAAAATCATAACCACCATAAAAAAGGGTGGGCCTCATGGACTCTTGCCAATATGAAAGAAATGAATTTATCAGGTAAGTTCTTACATAAATTATGTTTTCTTTCATGTAATTGGCAAGAGTCCATGAGCTAGTGAAATATGTGATAGCAATACCCAAGATGTGGAACTCCACGCAAGAGTCACTAGAGAGGGAGGGATAAAACAAAAACAGCCATTTTTCGCTGAAAAAAATAAATTCACAACCCAAAATATAAGTTTATTCTCATAAATGAAAATAAAAACTTAAAACATAAGCAGAAGAATCAAACTGAAACAGCTGCCTGAAGAACTTTTCTACCAAAAACTGCTTCCGAAGAAGCAAATACATCAAAACGGTAGAATTTAGTAAATGTATGCAAAGAAGACCAAGAAGCTGCAACTGAAGCTTCATTCTTAAAAGCCCACAAAGTGGAGAATGATCTAGTAGAAAGAGCTGTAATTCTCTGATGTGGGGCCTGACCCGACTCCAAATAAGCTTGATGAATCAAAAGCTTTAACCACGAAGCCAGGAAACAGCAGAAGCCTTCTGACCTTTCCTAGAACCAGAAAAGATAACAAATAGACTAGAAGTCTTCCTGAAATCTTTAGTAGCTTCAACATAATATTTCAAAGCTCTTACAACATCCAAATAATGTAAGGATCTCTCCAAAGAATTCTTAGGATTAGGACACAAGGGAGGGACAACAATTTCTCTATTAATGTTGTTAGAATTCACAACCTTAGGTAAGATTTTAAATGAAGTCCGCAAAACCGCCTTATCCTGATGAAAAATCAGAAAAGGAGATTCACAAGAGAAAGCGGATAATTCAGAAACTCTTCTAGCAGAAGAGATGGCCAAAAGAAACAACACCTTCCAAGAAAGTAGTTTAATGTCCAAAGAATGCATAGGCTCAAACGGAAGAGACTGTAAAGCCTTCAAAAATAAATTAAGACTCCAAGGAGGAGAGATTGATTTAATGACAGACTTGATACGAACCAAAGCCTGCACAAAATAATGAATATCAGGAAGTTTGGCAATCTTTCTGTAAAATAAAACAGAAAGAGCAGAGATTTGTCCTTTCAAGGAACTTGCAGACAAAAGAGAATTTATGAGAACACCATGAAATGTAAGTCTTCCAAACTCAATAATAAATCTTTCTAGAAACAGATTTACGAGCCTGCAACATAATATTAATCACTGAGTCAGAGAAACCTCTATGACTAAGCACTAAGCATTCAATTTCTATACCTTCAAATTTAATGATTTGAGATCCTGATGGAAAAATGGACCTTGAGATAAAAGGTCTGGCCTTAATGGAAGTGGCCAAGGTTGGCAACTGGACATCCGAACAAGATCCACGTACCAAAACCTGTGAGGCCATGCTGGAGCCACCAGCAGCACATACGATTGCTCCATGATGATTTTGGAGATCACTCTTGGAAGAAGAACTAGAGGCAGGAAAATATAAGCAGGTTGATAACACCAAGGAAGTGTCAATGCATCCACTGCTTCTGCCTGAGGATCCCTGGACCTGGACAGGTACCTGGGAAGTTTTTTGTTTAGATGAGATGCCATCAGATTTATTTCTGGAATTCCCCGTATCTGAACAATTTGAGAAAACACATCTGGGTGGAGAGACCATTCTCCCAGATGTAAAGTCTGACGACTGAGGTAATCCACTTCCTAATTGTCTATACCTGGGATATGAACCGCAGAAATTAGACAGGAGCTGGATTTCGCCCAAACAAGTATCCGAGATACTTCTTTCATAGCTTGAGGACTGTGAGTCCCACCCTGATGATTGACATATGCCACAGTTGTGATATTGTCTGTCTGAAAACAAATGAACCGTTCTCTCTTTAACAGAGGCCAAAACTGAAGATCCCTGAGAATCACACGGAGTTCCAAAATATTGATTGGTAATCTCGCCTCTTGAGATTTCCAAACCCCATGTGCTGTCAGCGATCCCCAAACAGCTCCCCAACCAGAAAGACTGGCATCTGTTGTGATCACAATCCAGGTTGGCCAAACGAAAGAGGCCCCTAAAATTATACGATGGTGATCTAACCACCAAGTCAGAGAAAGTCGAACTTTGGGATTTAAGGATATTAATTGTGATATCCTTGTATAATCCCTGCACCATTGGTTCAGCATACAAAGCTGGAGAGGTCTCATATGAAAACGAGCAAAGGGAATCGCGTCCGATGCTGCAGTCGTGAGACCTAAAACTTCAATGCACATAGCTACTGAAGGGAATGACTGAGACTGAAGGTTCCGACAGGCTGCAACCAATTTCAAACGTCTCTTGTCTGTTAGAGTGTAATATTCTGTAACATAAAAGTCTCTGTTATATTCTTTCTTTATAAAAAGTTGTTGTTGTCTCATTAAATTAACTATCAGGTTTAACAGAATCTGTATGTTAAATCTAATAGTTGAAATAAGTGTTCTTTGTTATTATACAAAGGGTTAATTTACTTTCTGAATGCAAATCAATTATGCATGACTGATATAAAATACCCCAATATAAGGTTGCAGCAGCGTTATAAATATAGCAGAAACTATATAAAAACATTTGTATGAAAAATGACAAGAAAGCAAAATAAGGTAGTTAGTAAGCTTACTTTGTAATTTTGGAAACAAGCGATGGAAATGTAAGATTAGGTACAGCTGGATTCCCCTGCAGTTCTGTATTAAATGAGACACAGAGGCGAAGGACAAAGGATATTGGAAAACAAAATTAGTGGTTAAAGCAGCTGCGAACTATAGTTCTATAGTTGACACATATAAAGTTTGTTCCTGTAGGAGAGTAACCACAAACCTCACTTGTGCTGTGCAGGGAGTTCCGGATGTGCTGATTCTGTTGTTGGGGGTTGAGCTTCAATGAGTGACAGCTGGAGAGGAGGATTGCTATTCAGGTGAAGGAGGTAATGCTCACACAAAGCAAACAGCAAGTTACACTGAGACTGTGCTGACAAGCAGTCAGAGAAAAAAGGATCACAGGTGTGATTAGGAGGCCAAGTACAGATTACTGCTTCAATACCAAGCAACTAGTGTATCCAATGTGAATCCTTAAGTAGGCTGCTTATTAACCCCAGTCACTCCCCTTAAAGGAGAAGTATATTACATAGAGACAAAGTCATGGACACTGAATCTATCTGGACACCTAAAAAGGTTACTTTTGTCTGAGGAATCAAATAACTTTTTGGTAAATTGATCCTCCAACCATGTCTTCGAAGAAACAACACTAGTTGATTCGTGTGAGATTCTGCAGAATGTAAAGACTGAGCGAGTACCAAGATATTGTCCAAATAAGGAAATACCGCAATACCCTGCTCTCTGATTACAGAGAGTAGGGCATCTAGAACCTTTGAAAAGATTCTTGCAGCTGTCACTAGGCCAAAAGGAAGAGCAACAAATTGGTAATGCTTGTCTAGAAAAGAGAATCTCAGGAACTGATAGTGATCTGGATGAATCGGAATATGAAGATATGCATCCTGTAAGTCTATTGTGGACATATACTTCCCTTGCTGAACAAAAGGCAGAATAGTCCTTATAGTTACCATTTTGAAAGTTGGTACTCATATATCGATTCAAAATCTTTAGATCCAAAACTGGTCTGAATGAATTTTCTTTCTTTGGGACAATGAATAGATTTGAATAAAACCCCAGACCCTGTTCCTGAAACGGAACTGGCATGATTACCCCTGATAACTCCAGGTCTGAAACACACTTCAGGAAAGCCTGAGCCTTTACTGGGTTTGCCAGAATGCGTGAGAGAAAAAATCTTCTCACTGGCGGTCTTACTCTGAATCCTATTCTGTACCCCTGAGAGACAATACTCTGAATCCAATGATTTTGGACCGAATTGATCCAAACATCTTTGAAAAATTTTCATCTGCCCCCTACCAGCTGAGTTGGAATGAGGGCCGCACCTTAATGAGGACTTGGGGGCTGGTTTTGATCTCTTAAATGGCTTGGATTTATTCCAATTTGAAGAAGGCTTCCAATTGGAAGCAGATTCATTGGGAGAAGGATTAGGTTTCTGTTCCTTATTTTGTCGAAAGGAACGAAAACGGTTAGAAGCTTTAGATTTACCCTTAGGTCTTTTATCCTGAGGCAAAAAAACTCCCTTCCCCCCAGTGATAGTTGAAATTATTGAATCCAACTGTGAACCAAATAATTTATTACCTTGGAAAGAAAGAGATAGCAATCTGGACTTAGAAGTCATATCAGCATTCCAAGATTTGAGCCACAAAGCTCTTCTAGCTAAAATAGCTAAAGACATAGATTTAACATCAATTTTGATAATATCAAAAATGGCATCACAAATGAAATTATTAGCATGTTGAATCAACTTAACAATGCTAGACAAATCATGATCCGATACTTGTTGCGCTAAAAATTCCAACCAAAAAGTTGAAGCAGCTGCAACATCAGCCAAAGAAATTGCAGACCTAAGAAGATGACCTGAATATAAATAAGCTTTCCTTAGATAAGATTCAAGTTTCCTATCAAAAGGATCTTTAAAAGAAGTACTATCTTCCGTAGGAATAGTAGTACGTTTAGCAAGAGTAGAGATAGCCCCATCAACTTTGGGGATCTTTTCCCAAAACTCCAATCTAACTGATGGCAAAGGATACAATCTTTTAAACCTTGAAGAAGGAATACAAGAAGTACCAGGCCTATTTCATTCCTTAGAAATCATATCAGAAATAGCATCAGGAACTGGAAAAACCTCTGGAATAACCACAGGAGGTTTATAAACAGAATTTAAACGTTTACTAGTTTTAATATCAAGAGGACTAGTTTCCTCCATATCTAATGTAATCAACACTTCTTTTAACAAAGAACGAATATACTCAATTTTAAATAAATAAGAGGATTTGTCGGTGTCAATATCTGAGGCAGGATCTTCTGAATCAGATAGATCCTCATCAGAGAAGGATAATTCAGTATGTTGCTGGTCATTTGAAATTTCATCAACCTTATGAGAAGCTTTAAAAGACCTTTTACGTTTATTAGAAGGTGGAATGGCAGACAAAGCCTTCTGAATAGAATCAGAAATAAATTATTTTAAATTTACAGGTATATCTTGTGCATTTAGATGTTCAGGGAACAGCAACAGGTAATGAACTACTACTGATGGATACATTCTCTGCATATAAAAGTTTATCATGACAACTATTACAAACCACAGCTGGAGGTATAACCTCCACAAGTTTACAACAAATGCACTTAGCTTTGGTAGAACTGTTATCATGCCGCAGGGTTCCAACAGTGATTTCTGAGACAGGATCAGATTGAGACATCTTGCAAATGTAAGAGAAAAAAACAACATATAAAGCAAAATTATCAATTTCCTTATATGGCAGTTTCAGGAATGGGAAAAAAATGCAAACAGCATAGCCCTCTGATAGAGAAAAAGGGCAAGAGGCATATAGGAATGGGGTTTTAAATAATGAAAATATTTGGCGCCAAGTATGACTCACAACAAACAGAAAAAAAAATCTTTTTTGGCACCAAAAACGTCCGGAAACGACACACTCGCGTCACAGATGACGCAACCTTGTGAAAGGATCCGGCGTTAACTAAGACGCCGGAAATGACGAATTTGCATCAATGAACGTAACTTCGCACCAAAAAAATCTCGCGCCAAAAATGACACAATAAACTTTAGCATTTTGCGCCCTCGCGAGCCTAAATCTGCCCGCGAATTTGAAAATGACAGTCAATTGAAAAAACACTATACCCCAGGTAAGAAATAAATTTTCCTAAAAAATGCATTTCCCAGATATGAAACTGACAGTCTGCAAAAGGAAATATACTGAAACCTGAATCATGGCAAATATAAGTACAATACATATATTTAGAACTTTATATAAATACATAAAGTGATAAACCATAGCTGAGAGTGTCTTAAGTAATGAAAACTTACCAGAAGACACCCATCCAAATATAGCAGACAGCCAAGCCAGTACTGAAACAGTTATCAGTAGAGGTAATGGAATATGAGAGTATATCGTCGATCTGAAAAGGGAGGTAGGAGATGAATCTCTACGACCGATAACAGAGAACCTATGAAATAGATCCCCATGAGGAAAACCATTGCATTCAATAGGTGATACTCCCTTCACATCCCTCTGACATACACTGTACTCTGAGAGGAAATGGGCTTCGAAATGCTGAGAAGAGCATATCAACGTAGAAATCTTAGCACAAACTTACTTCACCACCTCCATAGGAGGCAAAGTTTGTAAAAACTGAATTGTGCATGTGATGAGGGGTGTATTTATAGGCATTTTGAGGTTTGGGAAACTTTGCCCCTCCTGGTAGGATTGTATATCCCATATGTCACTAGCTCATGGACTCTTGCCAATTACATGAAAGAAATTATGTTTTCCATTTAAATCATATATTTATCCTTTTTTTTTTCTTCAGTTCTTTAATGTACATCTGGAAACCCCAGATAATTTTACATTGCTAGTTTTACAAACTTTGAGTTTGTAAAATAAAATGATAAAGCATATATATATATATATATATATATATATATATATATATATATATATATATAAATCTATGCAAAATACTTTCATTATTTATTTTGTCCCCCTTTCCTGCAATTCCATTCTGAAAATTGTGAGCTTTTCAAGTTACATGGCAGCTCCCATTGTTTTGTAGACACTAAAACTTTACACTTACTTTGTCAATATTTAAACAGCTAATGCAACTTTAAAAATACATCTACATATTATTCTCAGAGTAATCTTTTCTTTGAGTGCATCATTACATCTAGCATTTATTTAGTGTTTAATGTCCCTTTAAATGTAAACTAGGATAATGTTGTGTATTCTATGCAGTTATTTAAACTAGAAGGTCATTAGTCATAAAACATATTACCATACTGCATTAACATCTTATTAGTTTCATAAAACAGGACATAAGCAAAAGTATAGCTTTCTCATGATATTAAGTATAATTATTTACCTTCTATTGCTTATTAGTTTTGATGTGATTAAAATGTATCATGTATTCATCATATATAAGGGTTGGGCTTTAGATTACACACAGCAAACAGAAAGTGTTATCACCATTTATACTTAGCAAAAAAAAAAATCAGATCTGTGTGATTGTACATATTGCGTTAAAGGATATTTTAAGGTAGGTTTTAAAAATCTACAAAAAGATCTATAACGTGGGCTGCCTTAAAAAAATGTTTCCTTCTCACCAAATCTCATTACTTGTATTGAGTGACAACACATAAAGCTAAGATGTTTTTTTCTAATTTGTAAGATGTTTCACATTCTGTTTGAGAATAAGATTGTTCCTTTTCTTTTGTCTATACTGATCCTTTTTCCTTCTTGCCTTAACTCTAAATATAGACAAGACAGAAGAATGTGGAACAAATATAAGAAATAAGCTAAAAAAAACAAAACCAGGTACTCACACAGGTATGTCAGGTATGTGCCTTGTTGGGAACTATTGTGTTGTCATTCTTAATGCAAAGAAAGAGATTACTGGCAATGCATATGATAGTTTTCTGCCACATGATATCATAACAGCAAACAAAGCAAAACAGTTTTAATTACAGACCTTTTCTAAAGCTAAGCCACATGATGGATTTTTTAAAATTTGAATTTATTTTAAAAAAAGATACAAAATACCCAGGTTAGAGGTACAAAACATAATCTAATTACATAATCAGCCATATCAAATACAATTGGCATCTCTACATATATTGTAACATCAATAAACTTGAATTACATGAGTTACATGGAACAGTTTAAGAACTATGGAATGAAAAGTGGTCTGCTATGTAAAGATTTTACAATAATGGCCTAGTTTCTATTGTGGTGGTAAAGTTTGCAAACTGTTGATAAAAACATTTTATCTCCATTAAAGTCTATGGAGATTTTTTATGTTACCACCAGTTTCCAAGCTTCATCACCTCAATGCAAACTAGGCCAATGTCGGTTAACCATAACTACAAAAATGTTCAATACTTAAGATATTTTCCAGAAAGTGCCCTGATTTTTCTTATGTTCCATTATAAATGCTCTTTATGAGGTCACTGAAAATGTCTTAATGAACAAAAGTCCTTTTGTAATAACCCTGTCTGTAGTCTACAAAGAATAGCATAGTTACAACTATAACCTATCAGCAATTTTAAAGGGACAGTAAACACCAGAATTTTTGTTGTTTAAAAAGGTAGATAATCCCTTTATTACCCATTCCCCAATTTTGCATAACTAACACAGTTATAATAATATACTTACTTTTTACCTCTGTGATTACCTTGTATTTATGTCTCTGCAAACTGCCCCCTTATTTCAGTTATTTTGACAGACTTGCATTTTTAGCCAGTCAGTGCTGACTCCTAGGAGCTTCACGTGCCTGAGCTCAATGTTGTCTATATGAAACACGTCATGAACTAACGCCCTCTAGTGGTGAAAAACTGTCAAAATGCTTTAAGATTAGAGGCAGTCTTCAAGGTCTAAGAAATTAGCACATGAACCTCCTACATTTAGCTTTCAACTAAGAATACCAAGAGAACAAAGCAAAATTGGTAATAAAAGTAAATTGGAAAGTTGTTTAAAATTACATGCCCTATTTAAATCATAAGAGATTCTTTTTACTTTACTGTCCCTTTAACCAAACTAAACTATAACTGACTACATTGTACCCTTTGTTTCAACCTATGCAAAAAACAAGGCATTTGGAAAGAATAAATTAATGCTTACATCAAGTTGATCTGCACAAAGAGTGCAAATAGCATAAGTACACTCAAGATACATCTCTTTTTTAGAAAACATAAGCAAAATAATGTTTAACCAAAACAGAATGTAAAACCTAGGCATGGGCACACGCAGCCCGTATTCGGCTATTTTTGTTGCCACAATTATTAGAGTCAAAGTGCAACACACAAAGATCTGGATTTTTATAGTTTTTTGCGTGTTGCACTTTGAGTTTAATAAATCCTTAGCTAAAAATAGCCGAATGCCACTGCCTGTGGCCATACTCTGCATTCAATTACTAAACGAATGCCAAACAACTAATTTTCGCTCATTCCTATTTCTTCTGAGACACAATTTTCGAATAGCTGAGCTTTCTGTATTAGAAGACAAAGGTGCAGACTTAAATTAACATTTTAAACTTTAATACAAACCATTAAGTGGGCAAATATACCAATACATACCAATATCGAGCTAAATTAGGAATTACAGTCTGTGGTAGGAAGACATTGAAAATAATGAAGAAAACCCCTACCATAAGTTCAAAATTACCCAGCCTACTTATTGTTTGCGATGACACAATATGTGAGACTTCTGGCTCATGAGGGGCATTAAGACATCTTGCACCCAACACACATATATCTTCTGATTCAGTTCCTCATGGATTCTCTGCATTGCCACCCACAATATGAATATGCAGAGTATGAAACCGTTAAAGGGACACTGAACCCAATTTTTTTCTTTTGTGATTCAGATAGAGCATTGCATTTTAAGCAACTTTCTAATTTACTCCTATTATTAAATGTTCTTCATTCTTTTGGTATCTTTATTTGAAATGCAAAAATGTAAGTTTAGATGCCGGCCCATTTTTGGTGAACAACCTGGGTTGTCCTTGCTGATTGGTGGATAAATTCATCCACCAATAAAAAAAGTGTTATCCAGAGTTCTGAACCAAAAGTAAAAGTTTAGATGCCTTCTTTTTCAAATAAAATTAGAAAGAGAACGAAGAAAAATTGATAATAGGAGTAAATTAGAAAGTTGCTGAAAATTGCATGCTCTATCTGAATCACAAAAGAAAAAAATTGGGTTCCGTGTCCCTTTAAATATGGGTCTCACTGTAGACCTCAATATCTTGACATAAGAACTAATGCATCTGCCACCCAGGGGCTCCAGGAAACATAACAAGGTCTTGTTCGATGGAGGAATGCTACTCACTACAGGTGCAAAAAATACACCCCCCCCCCCCTCAGGGGCACCAGAAAACATCACAGCCATAGACGAGGAGGAGCCAACACATCTCCCCTAGATCTATGCAGGCAGTAGCCTACCCACTGCACCAATATGTAAGAAGCTATGAGTCATCCCAAGAGCTAAACTACTACTATCTACTGCTGTCAGGTAGCTATGTATTCCAACATTTTCCTCAGAAAAATACCCCACCAAGGGAACCACTAGTGCTGCCTCACACAAATCTGGGGGAAATGGAAATCCCAAAAACAAAAGCTATGTGTATAATATTGCTGAAAGTCTCTTAATGTTGAAAGAAACAGATTGGCTTCCAGAGATATAATTAGCTGGAAACAGCAACCTCTGAAAAAGTTAGCAATAATACATATACAACCAAGCACAGGGAAGGGGGGTGGGGGTGGGGTTAAGGCTCAAACATTGCCACACCACTGCGACATATGCCTAGTGTCATGGATACCAATACATTTAAGATGAACACCTTCCTTCACTTCCACCTGCTATTTAAGGATGTCATCAATTACTGTTAGGAATACCACTCCTGGCCAGCAGGAGGATGCAAAGAGCACCACAGCTATGTTGTTAAGTATCACTATCCTACCCACAACCCCCAGTCATTCTATTTGCCTTCGGAATTTTACACTTCAATCAAGATTTTATTATTTTGAAAGTCAGAATAGGTTTACTCTGATCTTTTCCTTTCATGTTTGAGTCTAGCCGTATGCCATGTCAGTCTCTTCAGTTGGGCAGTGGTGGCTTGAGAGCAGTTAGGAACTTGTGGAGTGGGCTTCACTGTGCTGTCCTAACATGTTGCTGCCCTGTTATAGAAAGCCAGAGTAGGCTTGCTCTGTTCTTCCACAGGTCACTGTGAGGAGTGGCGTCCTCTCATACCGGGTGTGCTGTCCTCTTGCCGGACAGCTGGATTTGCAGGTAAGTGTCTTTTGTCTTTTGAGGCTAGGAGGCCAGCACTGAAGGGGTTAACCTTTGGGTCCTGCACCTTTCTGGGGACTAGAATCCTGAGTTCAGGGTCAGGCACTAATGCATGTGGTATAGAGACTGGGGTTAACTTCCTTTATGGCAAGGAAAGAGTTAACCCCATATCTTTGGCTCATATAGTTTGCAAGAGGAATATTTTATTGGCATTTGGGTGTGTTATCCAAAAGAAATGTTGCACTCTCAGGTATGGAAAAGTGAAAAAACATAATTTATGTAAGAACTTACCTGATAAATTCATTTCTTTCATATTAGCAAGAGTCCATGAGCTAGTGACGTATGGGATATACATTCCTACCAGGAAGGGCAAAGTTTCCCAAACCTCAAAATGCCTATAAATACACCCCTCACCACACCCACAATTCAGTTTAACGAATAGCCAAGAAGTGGGGTGATAAAAAAGTGCGAAAGCATATAAAATAAGGAATTGGAATAATTGTGCTTTATACAAAATCATAACCACCACAAAAAAAGGGCGGGCCTCATGGACTCTTGCTAATATGAAAGAAATGAATTTATCAGGTAAGTTCTTACATAAATTATGTTTTCTTTCATGTAATTAGCAAGAGTCCATGAGCTAGTGACGTATGGGATAATGACTACCCAAGATGTGGATCTTTCCACACAAGAGTCACTAGAGAGGGAGGGATAAAATAAAGACAGCCAATTCCTGCTGAAAATAATCCACACCCAAAATAAAGTTTAACGAAAAACATAAGCAGAAGATTCAAACTGAAACCGCTGCCTGAAGTACTTTTCTACCAAAAACTGCTTCAGAAGAAGAAAATACATCAAAATGGTAGAATTTAGTAAAAGTATGCAAAGAGGACCAAGTTGCTGCTTTGCAGATCTGGTCAACCGAAGCTTCATTCCTAAACGCCCAGGAAGTAGAAACTGACCTAGTAGAATGAGCTGTAATTCTCTGAGGCGGAGTTTTACCCGACTCAACATAGGCAAGATGAATTAAAGATTTCAACCAAGATGCCAAAGAAATGGCAGAAGCTTTCTGGCCTTTTCTAGAACCGGAAAAGATAACAAATAGACTAGAAGTCTTACGGAAAGATTTCGTAGCTTCAACATAATATTTCAAAGCTCTAACAACATCCAAAGAATGCAACGATTTCTCCTTAGAATTCTTAGGATTAGGACATAATGAAGGAACCACAATTTCTCTACTAATGTTGTTGGAATTCACAACTTTAGGTAAAAATTCAAAAGAAGTTCGCAACACCGCCTTATCCTGATGAAAAATCAGAAAAGGAGACTCACAAGAAAGAGCAGATAATTCAGAAACTCTTCTGGCAGAAGAGATGGCCAAAAGGAACAAAACTTTCCAAGAAAGTAATTTAATGTCCAATGAATGCATAGGTTCAAACGGAGGAGCTTGAAGAGCCCCCAGAACCAAATTCAAACTCCAAGGAGGAGAAATTGACTTAATGACAGGTTTTATACGAACCAAAGCTTGTACAAAACAATGAATATCAGGAAGAATAGCAATCTTTCTGTGAAAAAGAACAGAAAGAGCAGAGATTTGTCCTTTCAAAGAACTTGCGGACAAACCCTTATCTAAACCATCCTGAAGAAATTGTAAAATTCTCGGTATTCTAAAAGAATGCCAGGAAAAATGATGAGAAAGACACCAAGAAATATAAGTCTTCCAGACTCTATAATATATCTCTCGAGATACAGATTTACGAGCCTGTAACATAGTATTAATCACAAAGTCAGAGAAACCTCTTTGACCAAGAATCAAGCGTTCAATCTCCATACCTTTAAATTTAAGGATTTCAGATCCTGATGGAAAAAAGGACCTTGTGACAGAAGGTCTGGTCTTAACGGAAGAGTCCACGGTTGGCAAGAGGCCATCCGGACAAGATCCGCATACCAAAACCTGTGAGGCCATGCCGGAGCTACCAGCAGAACAAACGAGCAATCCTTCAGAATCTTGGAGATTACTCTTGGAAGAAGAACTAGAGGCGGAAAGATATAGGCAGGATGATACTTCCAAGGAAGTGATAATGCATCCACTGCCTCCGCCTGAGGATCCCGGGATCTGGACAGATACCTGGGAAGTTTCTTGTTTAGATGGGACGCCATCAGATCTATTTCTGGAAGTTCCCACATTTGAACAATCTGTAGAAATACCTCTGGGTGAAGAGACCATTCGCCCGGATGCAACGTTTGGCGACTGAGATAATCCGCTTCCCAATTGTCTACACCTGGGATATGAACCACAGAGATTAGACAGGAGCTGGATTCCGCCCAAACCAAAATTCGAGATACTTCTTTCATAGCCAGAGGACTGTGAGTCCCTCCTTGATGATTGATGTATGCCACAGTTGTGACATTGTCTGTCTGAAAACAAATGAACGATTCTCTCTTCAGAAGAGGCCAAAACTGAAGAGCTCTGAAAATTGCACGGAGTTCCAAAATATTGATCGGTAATCTCACCTCCTGAGATTCCCAAACTCCTTGTGCCGTCAGAGATCCCCACACAGCTCCCCAACCTGTGAGACTTGCATCTGTTGAAATTACAGTCCAGGTCGGAAGCACAAAAGAAGCCCCCTGAATTAAACGATGGTGATCTGTCCACCATGTTAGAGATCTGGATGAATCGGAATATGCAGATATGCATCCTGTAAATCTATTGTGGACATATAATTCCCTTGCTGAACAAAAGGTAAGATAGTCCTTACAGTTACCATCTTGAACGTTGGTATCCTTACATAACGATTCAATATTTTTAGATCCAGAACTGGTCTGAAAGAATTCTCCTTCTTTGGTACAATGAAGAGATTTGAATAAAACCCCATCCCCTGTTCCGGAACTGGAACTGGCATAATTACTCCAGTCAACTCTAGATCTGAAACACATTTCAGAAATGCTTGAGCTTTTACTGGATTTACTGGGACACGGGAAAGAAAAAATCTCTTTGCAGGAGGTCTCAACTTGAAACCAATTCTGTACCCTTCTGAAACAATGCTCTGAATCCAAAGATTGTGAACAGAATTGATCCAAATTTCCTTGAAGAAACGTAACCTGCCCCCTACCAGCTGAGCTGGAATGAGGGCCGCACCTTCATGTGGACTTAGAAGCAGGCTTTGCCTTTCTAGCTGGCTTGGATTTATTCCAGACTGGAGATGGTTTCCAAACTGAAACTGCTCCTGAGGATGAAGGATCAGGCTTTTGTTCTTTGTTGAAACGAAAGGAACGAAAACGATTATTAGCCCTGTTTTTACCTTTAAATTTTTTATCCTGTGGTAAAAAAGTTCCTTTCCCACCAGTAACAGTTGAAATAATGGAATCCAACTGAGAACCAAATAATTTGTTACCCTGGAAAGAAATGGAAAGTAAAGTTGATTTAGAAGCCATATCAGCATTCCAAGTTTTAAGCCATAAAGCTCTTCTAGCTAAAATAGCTAGAGACATAAACCTGACATCAACTCTGATAATATCAAAAATGGCATCACAGATAAAATTATTAGCATGCTGAAGAAGAGTAATAATATCATGAGAATCACGATGTGTTACTTGTTGCGCTAAAGTTTCCAACCAAAAAGTTGAAGCTGCAGCAACATCAGCCAAAGATATAGCAGGTCTAAGAAGATTACCTGAACACAGATAAGCTTTTCTTAGAAAGGATTCAATTTTCCTATCTAGAGGATCCTTAAACGAAGTACCATCTGACGTAGGAATAGTAGTACGTTTAGCAAGGGTAGAAATAGCCCCATCAACTTTAGGGATCTTGTCCCAAAATTCTAATCTGTCAGACGGCACAGGATATAATTGCTTAAAACGTTTAGAAGGAGTAAATGAATTACCCAAATTATCCAATTCTTTGGAAATTACTGCAGAAATAGCATTAGGAACAGGAAAAACTTCTGGAATAACCACAGGAGCTTTAAATACCTTATCTAAACGTTTAGAATTAGTATCAAGAGGACCAGAATCCTCTATTTCTAAAGCAATTAGTACTTCTTTAAGTAAAGAACGAATAAATTCCATTTTAAATAAATATGAAGATTTATCAGCATCAACCTCTGAGACAGAATCCTCTGAACCAGAGGAATCATCAGAATCAGAATGATGATGTTCATTTAAAAATTCATCTGTAGGGAGAGAAGTTTTAAAAGATTTTTTACGTTTACTAGAAGGAGAAATAACAGACATAGCCTTCTTTATGGATTCAGAAACAAAATCTCTTATATTATCAGGAACATTCTGCACCTTAGATGTTGAAGGAACTGCAACAGGCAATGGTACTTTACTAAAGGAAATATTATCTGCTTTAACAAGTTTGTCATGACAATCAATACAAACAACAGCTGGAGGAATAGCTACCAAAAGTTTACAGCAGATACACTTAGCTTTGGTAGATTCAGCACTTGACAGCGATTTTCCTGTAGTATCTTCTGACTCAGATGCAACGTGAGACATCTTGCAATATGTAAGAGAAAAAACAACATATATATAAAGCAAAATTGATCAAATTCCTTAAATGACAGTTTCAGGAATGGGAAAAAATGCCAAAGAACAAGCTTCTAGCAACCAGAAGCAATAAAAAATGAGACTTAAATAATGTGGAGACAAAAGCGACGCCCATATTTTTTCGCGCCAAATAAGACGCCCACATTATTTGGCGCCTAAATGCTTTTTGGCGCCAAAAATGACGCCACATCCGGAACGCCGACATTTTTGGCGCAAAATAACGTCAAAAAAATGACGCAACTTCCGGCGACACGTATGACGCCGGAAACGGAAATAGAATTTTTGCGCCAAAAAAGTCCGCGCCAAGAATGACGCAATAAAATGAAGCATTTTCAGCCCCCGCGAGCCTAACAGCCCACAGGGAAAAAGTCAAATTTTAAGGTAAGAAAAATGGTTAAATCAAAATGCATTATCCCAAATATGAAACTGACTGTCTGAAAATAAGGAAAGTTGAACATTCTGAGTCAAGGCAAATAAATGTTTGAATACATATATTTAGAACTTTATAAACAAAGTGCCCAACCATAGCTTGGAGTGTCACAAAAAATAAGACTTACTTACCCCAGGACACTCATCTACATATAGCAGATAGCCAAACCAGTACTGAAACGAGAATCAGCAGAGGTAATGGTATAAATAAGAGTATATCGTCGATCTGAAAAGGGAGGTAAGAGATGAATCTCTACGACCGATAACAGAGAACCTATGAAATAGACCCCGTAGAAGGAGATCACTGCATTCAAATAGGCAATACTCTCTTCACATCCCTCTGACATTCACTGCACGCTGAGAGGAAAACCGGGCTCCAACTTGCTGCGGAGCGCATATCAACGTAGAATCTAGCACAAACTTACTTCACCACCTCCATCGGAGGCAAAGTTTGTAAAACTGAATTGTGGGTGTGGTGAGGGGTGTATTTATAGGCATTTTGAGGTTTGGGAAACTTTGCCCCTCCTGGTAGGAATGTATATCCCATACGTCACTAGCTCATGGACTCTTGCTAATTACATGAAAGAAACCTTTATTAGGTGAAAAGCAACATTTCAGGGCACCTGCCCCTTTGTCAAGTTAAAAACATAGTGCACATACAGACAATTTATAGCAGTACTAATAAAACAAGGACCAATGGGAACACTCATGGTAGGCAGGGTTACAAACAATCTAACATGGGAACATTTTTGAACAACATATTAACCCTATACTTCCCCTTTTTTTTGTGTCCCAGATGGCCAAGATTAAATACAATCTGAAAGGAAGCAAAAATTGCACAGCCACATAATACATATCACTCTCTTATATAAGGTACAAGGTATACTTAAACAAACTTGGCATATCCTAAGAGATTCTTGTCCTGACATTAAGGAGTTTAGTCAAATACCTAGAGCAGCATACCTAACTAAACTAACTAAAGCAGTTGTGAAATCAGATACTAAAGTATCTCCATTCTTTAGTAAACCCTATATAGATTGTAAATTCCCACACGAACAGGGCCCTCAATTCCCCCTATATTTGTTTGTTAAACTTTGTCTGGTGTCATTTATATTGTATTCTACTGTACTGTACTTTTATCTTTGTACCCATGGAGAGCGCTGCGGAATCTGTTGGCGCTTTATAAATAAAGAATAATAATAATAAACCTTAAAATGGTACCTTTCCCTGCCTAGGGTGTTCTCATATTAACCAATACCTGGTTAATATACCTGTAACTCATCTTATGTTGTGTACGCCCTTAAATGCCCATGTGGGCTTTTATATATAGGTGAGACCACCCAAAGGATTAGGAATCGTATTGGCCATCATAAATCAAATATCAGAAACACAGGGACAAAAGGTCTACCAGTACCGTCTCATTTTTTACGAATGGGTCACCAGGTTAACCAATTACGCTTTATGGCATTAGAGCAAATCAAGAGAAAGCCTAGGGGGTGATAGACAGAGAGACCTTCTCTATAAAGATGCCAAATGGGTATGGAAATTGGACACATTACACCCCAAAGGCATGAATAGGGAATTTGACCTAAATCCAATTCTGTAAATTCATTATTCATATAGTATAGGCTGGCACAGTTACTATATAAAGTTTAAAGTTGAATTATATCCCTATATAAGGGAGTGATATGTATTATGTGGCTGTGCAATTTTTTCTTCCTTTCAGATTGTTTTTAATCTTAGTACGGCTATAAATTGTCTGTATGTGCACTATGTTTTTAGCTTGACAAAGGGGCAAGTGCCCCGAAACGTTGCTGTTCACCTAATAAAGGTTTTTGACTTTTCCACATCTGAGAGTGCAACATTTCTTTTGGATACCTATTTACTTGGAGCTAAGGTTTTGGCTCTGACTTCGTTTGCACCCACCTTGTTATTTGCTGGACATTAATACATTAAAAGGTGTGCTGGTCCTACAATTTTGCTGACAAATAACTTTGTGTATTTGAGCATACTTTTTACTTCGCATCAGATTCGTTATGAATTCTGGCTTTGTCATTTTATATTTGGCTTCTCTTCCGGCTGGAGCGTGCGCTTTCGTTTTGGAGCAGCTTCTCAGGCCGGTCACATTTGCTCCTGTTCTGCTCCTTGTAATTTCTAGTCAGAGCAGTTGCAGAGCATAGAGTTCAGTTGGCAGTGTCCTGTTATCCTCTGGGTCTATTGAGGAGGCAGGTAGGCACCTCAGTCGCAAAAGGCTGAGGTGTAGAAGTGCTGACGTTTAACTTTTTATTACTGCCCAATTCTGCATACATTTATTGGGGATATTCCTTTTCACTAATTGGGGATACATTCAAATCGCTGTGAGGGCTCTATTTTGTTTTAAATCTGCAGTTCATTTAGTAGAGGTCTCTTAAAGGGACAGTACCTCAAGTATCATTTTAAATTTTTTTTTCCTAACCATGGAGCAGGATGATGTTCTTGTGGACAGGTGTACTCTGTGCTTGGACAACCAAGTCGTGCCGCCCTTTTGTAACTCATACATAGATAGAAAAAATAAGGATAAACTTTTTGTTTCTGAGCCACCAGTCTCTCAGGATGATGCTGTTCAGGCAATGCCACAGTCTTCTCCTCAGATGCCCCAAGCCTTAATGGTGTCACATGCAGTGCCCTGCAGTTCCTCTCAATCTCCTGGAGGAGTTTATTTGCCTGCAGAAATTGCTGCCCAGGTATCCTCTGCTGTATCTGCAGCTTTATCTGCCATTCCCATGCTTCAGGGTAAACACAAGAGGAATATTAGAGACTCAGATAGTAGGGTTCCTGCTCTGACTTCTGCTACCCAAGTTTCCCTTTCTCATAAGTCTGATGAGGAAGATACATCAGTAGCTTCTGAGGGTGAAGTCTCAGATTTGGACATCATAATTCCTTCATCAGATGCTAAAGTTGTATCCTTCAGATTTAAGCTTGAACACCTCTGTGTACTGTAAAAGGAGGTTTTGGCTACTCTTGACGACTCAGATACTCCTACTGTTGTTAACCCTAGGAAATCTGACAAACTTAATAAATACTTTGATGTTCCTCTATGGAAGTTTTTCCTGTGCCAGGCCATGCAACAGAGATTATAGCACAGGAATGGGAGAGACCGGGGATTTCTTTTTCCCTGTCTCCTGTCTTTAAGAAAATGTTTCCTGTTGCTGACTTCATTAAGGAGTCATGGCAAAAGGTGCATAAAGTAGAATGGGCCATTTCTACTCTGGCTAAGAGAACTACTATTCCTATTAAGGATAGCTGCTCTTTAAAGGATCCAATGGACAAAAAGCTGGAGGCTTATTTGAAGAAAATGTATGTTCATCACGGTCTCCAATGGCAACCTGCAGTGTGTATTGCCCCTGTGACAAGTGCTTCAGATTATTGGCTGGATGCCTTGTCTGAGTCTCGTCAGGTAGAGACTTCTTTAGAGGAAATTCAAGATACGATTAAGGCTCTTAAGTTAGCCAATTCCTTTATTACTGGTGCTTCTTTGCAGGTCATTAAATTGGGAGCCAAAATATCTGGCTTTGCTGTGCTAGCGCGCAGAGTATTATGGCTGAAACCTTGGGCAGCCGATGTTTTCTAAGCTTCTGGCGATTCCTTACAAGGGTAAGACATTGTTTGGACCCGGTTTGACAGAAATTATTTGGATGTCCCGGGTGGAAAAGGCTCTTTTCTCCCACATGACAAGAATAATAGGCCGAAAGGACGTCAGAGTAATTTTCGTTCCTTTCGTAACTCCAGAGGTAAGTCTTCCCATTCCTCTTTCCAAGCAGGAGCAGTCCAAGTCTTCTTGGAAGCCCAGCCAGTCTTGGAACAAGGGGAAGCAATCAAAGAAACCCACAGCTGATTCTAAATCAGCATGAAGGGTTTGCCCCGATCCAGGAGCGGATCTAGTGGGGGGCAGACTTGCTCAGTTTTCTCAAGCTTGGATACGAGATGTCCCAGACCCCTGGGCTGTGGACATAGTATCTCAGGGTTACAAATTGGAATTCAAGACCTTTCCTCCCAGGGGCAGATTCCACCTCTCAAGATTATCTGTAGACCAGATAAAAAGAGAGGCATTCTTGAACTGTGTTCAGGACCTTGTTTCTCTGGGAGTGATTGTTCCAGTTCCAGTCCAGGAAAAGGGTCTAGGTTTCTATTCCAATCTGTTTGTGGTTCCCAAAAAAGAAGGAACTTTCCACCCTATTTTGGACCTGAAGTGTCTAAACAAGTTTCTCAGAATGCCGTTCTTTAAAATGGAGACTATCCGCTCCATTCTTCCTCTAGTACAAGAGGGTCCGTTCATGACAACCATAGAACTAAAGGATGCGTACCTTCATGTTCCAATTCACAGGGATCATCAGAAATGTCTGAGATTTGCTTTTTTAGACAAACACTTTCAGTTTGTGGCCCTTCCATCTTCTTAGTCTTCTTAGGGACAATAATAGATTCCCTATCAATGTAAATTTTCTGACGGAGCACACATTCTTTCCTCTTGCCTCTCTCTTCAGTCTATTGTTCGGCCATCAGTGGCTCAATGTATGGAGGTAATCGGTCTGATGGTGGCTAACATGAACATCATTCTCTTTGCTCGATTCCATTTGAGAGCTCTGCAGCTGTGCATGCTCAGACAATGGAACGGGGATAATGCAGATCTGTCTCAGAGGATAGATCTAGATCAGTCGACAAGAGACTCTCTCCTGTGGTGGCTTTATCAGGACCATCTGTCTCAGGGCACATATTTTTGGAGACCTTCCTGGGTAATTGTGACCACGGATGCCAGCCTGCTGGGCTGGGGAGCAGTCTGGGACTCATTAAAGGTGCAGGGACTTTGGACTCGGGAAGAGTCTGCTCTCCCCATCAACAACTTGGAGTTGAGAGTGATTTACAATGCTCTGATGGCTTGGCCTCAGTTATCCTTAGCCCAATTTATCAGGTTCCAGTCAGACAACATAACCTCAGTGGCTTACATCAACCACCAGGGAGGAACTTGGAGTTCCTTAGCCATGAAGGAGGTGGCTCGGATTATCCTGTGGGCGGAAGCTCACAATTGCTGTCTGTCTGCCATTCTCATTCCAGGTGTGGACAACTGGGAAGCGGATTTCCTCAGGCAGACAGACCTTTCATCCCGGGGGGGTGGGAACTCCATCCGGAGGTGTCCTCTAGCTTAACTCTCAAATGGGGGGTGCTGGAGTTGGATCTGATGGCGTCTCGGCAGAATGCCAAAATTCCAAGGTACAGTTCAAGATCAAGAGATCCTTAGGCCACCCTGATAGATGTTCTGGTGGTTCCTTGGGATTTCAGTCTAGCATACATGTTTCCTCTGTTTGCTCTCCTTCCACAAGTCATTGCTCGTATCAAGCAGGAGAGAGCATTGGTAATTCTAATAGCTCCTGCGTGGCCTCGCAGGATCTGGTATGCAGACCTAGTGGGGATGTCCTCTCTCCCACCATGGAAACTGCCTCTAAGGAAGGACCTTCTACTTCAGGGTCCATTCCTTTATCCAAATCTTGTTTCTCTGAAGCTGACTGCTTGGAGATTGAACGCTTAGTGCTATCTAAGCGTGGTTTTTCTGAGTCGGTCATTGAGACCATTATTCAGGCTCGCAAGCTTGTTACTAGAAAGATTTACCATAAGATATGGCGTAAATATCTTATCTTATTGGTGTGAATCCAAGAACTACTCCTAGAGTAGGGTTCGGATTCCTAGGATTTTGTCTTTTCTCCAGGAAGGTCTGGAGAAGGGTTTGTCAGTTAGTACGCTGAAGGGTCAGATTTCTGCTTTGTCTGTTTTGCTGCATAAGCATCTGGCGGACGTGCCAGGTGTGCAATCCTTTTGTCAGGCCCTGGTCAGAATCAGACCTGTGTTTTGGTCTGTTACTCCTCCTTGGAGCCTTAACCTTGTTCTTAGAGTTTTACAGCAGATTCTGTTTGAGCCTTTGCATTCCATAGATATTAAGTTATTATCTTGGAAGGTTTTGTTTCTTCTTGCTATTTCTTCTGCTCGGAGAGTCTCGGAACTCTCAGCTTTGCAGTGTGATTTGCGTTATCTTTCATGCCGATAAGACGGTTCTTCGTACTAAGTTAGGTTTCCTTCCTAAAGTGGTTTCGGACAGAAATATTAATCAGGAAATTATTGTTCCTTCTCTGTGTCCTAATCCTTCCTCTCCTAAGGAACGTTTGTTGAACAACTTGGATGTTGTACGGGGGCTTAAATTCTATCTACAGGCGACTAAGAATTTTCACCAGTCTTCTGCCTTGTTTGTCTGTTTCTCTGGGAAACGTAGGGGTCAGAAGGCGACTGCTACTTCTCTTTCTCTTTGGTTGAGAAGTATAATTCGTTTGGCTTATGAGACTACTGGACAGCAGCCTCCTGAGAGAATAACAGCTCATTCCACTAGGGCTGTTTCGTCTTCTTGGGCTTTCAAAAATGAAGTTTCTGTGGAACAGATTTGCAAGGCTGCAACTTGATCCTCTTTGCATACTTTTTCAAAATTCGATACTTTTGCCTCGGCTGAGACTTCTTTTGAGAGAAAGGTCCTTCAAGTGGTGGTGCCTTCTGTTTAGGTCTGCCTGTCTTGTCCCTCCCTATACATCTGTGTCCTCTAGCTTTGGTATTAATTCCCAAAAGTAATTGATGAAGCCGTGGACTCACCATATCTTAGGAAACAAAACAAGATTTATATTTACCTGATAAATCTATTTTTTCCGGATATGGTGAGTCCACGGCCCCGCCCTTTATTTTAAGACAGTTATTTTTGACTAACCTCAGGCAACTCCACACCTTGTGTTACTCCTTTTTCTCCATTTAGCTTTGGTCGAATGACTGGGGGTTGTGGGTAGGGGAGTGATACTTAGCAGCTTGGCTGTGGTGCTCTTTGCCTCCTCCTGCTGGCCAGGAGTGGTATTCCCAACAGTAACTGATGAAGCCATGGACTCACCATATCTGGAAATAAATAGATTTATCAGGTAAGCATAAATCTTGTTTTTGTCAGTAAATGTGGTAATAAAAATCATATAAAACATTTTTTTATGTCCATTGTACAACCACCAGCTATTATAAAATAGGAAAAAAAATATATGATTCCAAATAACTAACACCATTGTAAACAGTTTACAATTTCTTTGGTATATGCTATATATTCTATTCAATCTGCAGATTGCAAGCTCATTGAATCAAAGCTTTAGTAATCATATCAGTTTGACTCTTTTATCATAAATGATCATCTTCCATTTCCACCTAGATTTACATGATTAGCTTGTGCTTTATAAGTAAACAATAATCGAATATGGATATGTTTTTAGAAATACTAGTGACAAACAGCAGTTATGTAAGAAGAATAAAGTATGATTGTATTGTGTATTTCAAGAGGAATTTTGTGCCCAATTTATAATCCCAAAAGCAAAGATTCTTTGTGACTAGTTAATCTCCCATTCTTTTCCAGTCCAAACTGAAGTAGAGCTGGGGACTTCCAGTTGTAATAGTTTCTTGAATGGTTTATGTACATCTAGATGAGTTTTTTTTTCTTTATTTAAAAGGGACAAAAAGTATATATATTTCTTATGGTCGTAAAGAGCTATTGATCTAGGCATATGCTTAAATTCTTGAAACTAGTTTTGTAGACAAATATAAATTGTGAAAATGTTTTTCGATGGACAATATAGGGGAGCGCTACAAATTCTGGTTGAAATTATCTGTAACTATTGATTATAATGTAACAACCTGATAATAGTTGGTGATAAAAGTTGAAGTTTTGTTTATTATTCTTTTGAATTATACTCTATGTGAAAATAAAATGAGGTATTTTATAAAAATTTGGTGTCTTATAAAAATTAAAGTGTAATATAAAGTTGTTAGTGATTTCAAGTGTATCAATTGTTTATTTCTTATTTAAGAATATGGTACCTTAAGTTTCTATAAAAAATATAAAAATGGTGTGTTTTTTTGTATTGGATGGCAAAAAGGTGAATAAAAATAGGAGCAAAATAATATAGATTTTTTTTTTTTACTAATGTTCAGTTAAAAGTTTAAGTAACACTTTAAAATATTAGACCAGTACGTTAAAATTGATTTATCTTATTTTAAACAATTGTTTGGAGGGTGTTTAGCAGTGCTGAAGTTAGTCAAGAAGCGCACTCACTCATTCTTATGTTCTATTAAAAAAAGGTTTTTGACATGCACCCTCGACAAGCAGTTTACATTTAGAAATTTAGTGAAATGCAGAGATGGTGATATTTAAAGGGACATGAAACCCACAACATTTCTTTCATGATTTAGAGTATTCAATTCATTTTTTTAACAATGTTTTTATTGGTTTTCAACAAAAGATGATACGTTAGTTAACTTACATGTGAGTTCAAAAGTGTCACATAATAAAATGATGGTAAGAAGTCCTTTTTGCATCCAAACATTGTATAAACAAGGGATAGAAGGAAAAAAGAAACTAAAACAAAATTTAACAGCATTACAAATTGTAGTCATCAGAGGGGGGGGGGGGGTGTATGGGGAAGACATGCCCAAGGTCTTGATCCACATATGTGGGGGAAAAAGGACGTAGAGATGAGATCAGAGGGGGACTGAGAAATTAGAGCAGAGAGGGAATTTAAGGTTGTGCGGTGTAATGGTGATATGTTTGAAGAGGAGTTATCCAGTAGAATCAGATAGCGTAAAAGGAGTTAAAGTTTTGATTTTTGAAAAACCCATATTCTTCCATATTGAGAGTATCTGTAACATGTTAAATCCATTCTTTTGTGGATGGGGCATGTGTTTTCTTCCATGCTCTGGTGATCAGGAGTTTCGCTGAGTTAAGTATAAATTGCATTAGCCTGAGCTTTAGTTTACAGTTGATCTTAGGGGGAAGGTTAAGTAGAACGACACAGGGGTGTAGTTCAAATCTGGAGTTATTAAATAAAAGTTTCAGTATCCTTTCTACTTCCAACCAGAGGCTTGTTATTTTTGGGCAAGACCACCATATATTGATCAATGTGCCTTTCAACCCACAACACCTCCAACATCTGAAGAATGGGGAACAAATGGGAGGGGTAAGGTATCACCTTGTGATAATCTTGTAATTTAGCTCTAACATCTTAGTGGATGTTGAAGATCCCTTGGTTCTGGTGATAATTTTATTCCACAAATTGGTGTCTAGGTCTTTGCCCAGGTCTCTATGCCATTTGCGCGTGTATTGGGGGGTTCTTTGTTTTTCTTGTCTGTCAATTTTATGGTTAATGAAAGAGTGTTTCGTATTGGCGTGGACATGTTACAGGTCTGTTCAAAGGGTGTCATACTCCTAATTAACAAGTAGATTACGAGTTTTGCGTTATGGCTTTTAACTCTGAAAAAATGTAAATTCCAGTGTAATGGCCAGTAATGCATATTACGAGTAGTGTCTGTATTGCTATACCCCAAGCATTTTAGTCTGTAACGCAAAGACCATTCCGCACTCAAAAAAAATTATGTTTTTGCGTGGAATTTTCATAGTGCCGGTATTACAGGTTGTGCGTTGAGGCTAAAAGACTTGCGTTATAGCCTATACCAACACGATCCATACCGCCATCAGAGAACAGTAGTTATGAGTTTTGCGCAACAAAAATGTTTCACAAAACTCATAACTAAACTGTTACAAAGTACACTAACACCCATAAACTACCTATTAACCCTCAAACCGCCACCCTCCCACAACGCAAACACTGCCGCCTACACACATCGCAACTATTAAATATACCTAATAACCCCTAATCAACCCCCCCGACATCGCAGACACTATAATAAAGCTATTAACCCCTAATCCTCTGCTCCCCGACATCGCCGCCACTATAATAAAGTTATTAACCCCTAAATCTCCAGCCTCCCACATCGCTGCCACTAAATAAACCTATTAGCCACTAAACCTGCAGCCTCCCACATCGCTGCCACTAAATAAACCTATTAACCCCTAAACCTCCGGTCTCCCACATCACCGCCACTAAATAAACCTATTAACCCCTAAACCGCCCCCCTCCCCACATCACAAAACACTAAATTAAACCATTAACCCCTAAACCTAACACTCGCTAACTTTAAATTACAATATAACTATCTTAAAGGGACAGTCTACACTTATAACAACCTTAGTCCATCCGTTAGATTATTTTCCGATTTTCATTACACACCCCTGCAGCAATATTGAGTCATCTACACATCCAGAGTTATTTACAATGAAAAGTTATATTCCAACGGTTAGAAATGGCCGCTCCACTCCGCCTACCCAATACATCACTAACTCTCTTATTTTCCACTGTCCAATCAAAAATTACTCACCGATTAAAATACTGTATCGCGCTTTCAGTGCTTCGCGCATGCGCAACGGCCCTAGGAACCAACTATCCGGAACCAAACTTTCTCTCAATGTTTCTGCTGCTTTCAAATATCATAAATACCCGTTATTATGTGTTTGTTTATTAAGAGTGTTTGATAATCGCTGCAAAGGTTGATTAGATTAGCAGTTGACAATTACCTAAAAGAAACTTCGGAGTGTCAGAATTGCTGCAACTGCAAACAAAGGGAGCGTTTTTGGGTTTGCTCCGATAACGCTGACAGACTTCCGGTTTCGAGCTGTATCTCTATGCGCATGTGTATTAGAGTCCTATTACGTCACTTAGTGCTCCGTGCACGAGTGTGATAGGGAAGGAGAACCACTCGATAAGTTAGGAGGAGAAGCTATTGGGAGGAGTTTGGCGGCCATATTTGAATAATAAAATATAAACTTCTTTTAAGAAAATGTGGGTGAGTGAAAAAGTGAAAATACGGATGCAGGGGTTCAATAAAGTTGTCAGCTAGAGATCGTAGCTATGGGATAAGGTTGTTATAGGTGTAGACTGTCCCTTTAAAATAAATAAAAACTTACCTGTGAAATAAAAATAAACCTAACATTAAACCGTAAATTAACCTAACATTACTATTCTAATAAAATTTTAAAAACTACCAATTAAAAAATCTAAATTACAAATTTAAAAAAATCTAACACTACGAAAAAAATTAAAAAATCTAAAATTACAAAAAATAATAAACACTAAATTACGAAAAATAAAAAAAACACTAAGCTTACAAAAAATAATAAACAAAATTATCAAAAATAAAAACAATTACACCTAATCTAATAACCCTATAAAAATAAAAAAGTCCCCCCAAAATAAAAATACCTCCTAGCTTATAATAAACTACCAATAGCCCTTAAAAGGGCCTTTATTAGGGCATTGCCCTAAGTTAAACAGCTCTTTTACCTGTAAAAAAAATACAAAGTCCCCCCAACAGTAAAACCCACCACCCAACCAACCCCCCAAAATAAAAAAACCTAACTCTAAAAAAAACCTAAGCTACTCTTTGCCCCTAAAGGGGCATTAGTATGGGCATTGCCCTTAAAAGGGCATTCAGCTCTTTTTTATTGCCCTTAAAAGGGCATTCAGCTCTTTTAAAAAAGCTCAAAGCCCTGATCTAAAAAAAAACACCCCAAAAAAAAGAAAAACTAACACTAACCCCAGAAAATCTACTAACGGTTCCTGAAGTCCGGACATCCATCTCCATCCAGGCGGTGATATCTTCATCCATCCCGGGGGTGTCTTCTATCTTCATCCCCGCGGCGTGGAGCCATCCTGGAAGCCAAAGACATCCTGCACGGAGCGTCCTCTTCATACGGTCTATGCCGTACACTGAAGTTGAATGCAAGGTAGCCGTTTCAAAATGGCATACCTTGCATTCCTATTGGCTGATTTGATTTTTCAAATTCAAATCAGCCAATAGGATGAGAGCTTCTGAAATCCTATTGGCTGTTCAAAACAGCCAATAGGATGAGAGCTACTGAAATCCTATTGGTTGTTCAAAACAGCCATTAGGATGAGAGCTACTTGGGGAACAGTAGAATAGGGGTTAATAACTTTAATATAGTGGCGGCGATGTCGGGGAGCGGGGAATATGGGTTAATAACTTTATTATAGTGGTGGTGATGTTGCGGAGCGGCAGAATAGGGGTTAATAACTTTTATTAGTGTCGGCAATGTTGGGGGCGGCAGATTAGCGGTAATAACTTTATTTAGGTGTCGGGGGCGGCGGATTAGGGGTGTTTAGACTTGTGGTTTATGTTAGGTTTAAACTTAACTTTTTTTCCCCCATAGACATCAATGGGGTTGCGTTATGGAGATTTTCCATTCCGCACTTCAGGTGTTTGATGTCTATGGGAAAAGCGTGCACGAGCACATGAAAGCAGCACTTGGCTTTTATGCGGTATGGAGCTTAACGCCACCATATCGCATGCACAAGGAGGCTTTTCAGTAACTCGTAATGGCAGCACTATGGAGAGTGAAATAATACAACTTTTTTTGCATTCGTTTAGCACCTTGTTTAGCGCAAAACGTATAATCTACCCGTATATGTGGGCTTTTTATGGGGATGTGTGAATAAGGTGATGTAGTTGTCTATATTTAAGCCGGTTAGTGTAGGTACCTCCCAAAATGTTCGTAAGCTCTTCTCTACATCTTAAATTTGGTCCATTTAGGAATATGTTTATGGGGGTTGTGAACCCAATTTCTGCATATCGTCGTTTGGGGTTTGTGACCTCCCAACAATTCGGCGTTCATGGATATTGGAGATAGAGGGGATCTGGTTGTAGATATGTCCTATATATGAAAAACACTCGGGAAAAGGGGGTATTGTTTAGTTGCTTCTGATCTGTATTCTTTAGGGATCCAGCAAAGCGCCCCGACCAAGTTTTTTTTTTTTTCAGATATGCGAATCCATAGATATCCATGCTTTTGTTTGAGTGTTTCTGTGCCAGTCTGTGATTCTGTGGAGTGCTGAGGCCTTATAGTATGATTCTATATTAGGGTTACCTAAGCCTCCAGAATTTAATGAACAAAACATTGTTGTTTTGTTTATCCTAGGTTTTATTTGGCCCCATACATAGAAGTATAGTATGCATTGTATGTTATTAAGGTAGGTGTTAGTTAAAGTTATTGGGATCTTTTGTAGAAGGTAAAGTATTCTTGGGAGAATTGTCATTTTAAGGGTTTGGATTCTCCCCCACCAGGATATAGGTTTGGATGAACATTGAGATAAGTCTCACTGGGTTTCATTTAAGATCTTATTACAATTTTAGTCAAATAGTACATATGGGTCCGGGGAAATTGTAATGCCTAGATATTTTAATACTTTTTTTGTTGTTTGAATGGGCAAATCGATTTTAGGGCTGAGAATTTGGATGGTGGAAGGTTAATGTTTAATATTTCAGATTTAAGGCCATTAATAGAGAAATTGGAGAGGGTACCGAAAAGCTTGAATTCTTTAATTGTTTCAGGGATGGATATCTTGGGTTTGGTCAAGGATAGTAGTATGTTGTCCGCAAAAAGTACAATTTTATAGTCATTATTGCCTAATTGTATACCGGATATGTTGGGGTTTTGTCTAATTTTGGTTACTAATATTTCCATACCCAGAACAAATAAAAGAGGGGAAAGAGGACACCCTTTTCTCGTACCGTTACCAATGGTGACGTTTTTGGATAGTAACCCATTAACTCTAACTTTAGCTGTAGGGGAATTGTAAAGGTGTTGAATGCGTTTGATCATGTTTTCTCCAAATCTGATTTTTTTGAGAGTAGCAAATAGGAAATTCCAGTTAAGTCGGTCAAAACTTTTCCGGCATCTGTGGACAGAATTACTAATTTTTCTTTATGGAGTTTGGTGTATTCAATGGTTTGAAGGGCTCTAATGGTATTGTCTCTCGCCTCTCTATTTGGGACAAAGTCTACTTGGTCAACATGAATTAGATCTGGGAGTACGGGGCTAATCTGGTTCAATAGGATTTTGGCGTAAATCTTTAAGTCAGAGTTGCAGAGTGAAATAGGTTGATAATTCTCAGGTTGGTTGTAGGGTGTTCCAGAACATACAATTTTAAACAACTTTCCAGATTACTTCTATTATCAAATTTGTTTCATTCTCATGGTATCATTTGTTGAAGGAGCAGCAATGCATTACTGGTTTCTAACTAAACATATGGGAGTCAATGACAATCAGTATATATATGCAGCTATCAATCAGCAGCTAGAACCTAGGTTTTTTGCTGCTCCTGAGCTTACCTAGATAAACCTTTCAGCAAAGGATAACAAGAGAAGGAAGCAAATTAAATAATAGGAGTAAATTGGAAAGTTGTTTAAAAGAGTATGTTCAGTCTGAATCATGAATGTCTAATTCTGACTTTACTGTCTCTTTAACCACAATGATTAAATTATTATTTTTAAAGGCGATAGTAAATGTGTGCCTTTAAAATTTAGTTTGTGGAAAAACATAATTTATGCAAGAACTTACCTGATAAATTCATTTCTTTCATATTAGCAAGAGTCCATGAGCTAGTGAAGTATGGGATATACATTCCTACCAGGAGGGGCAAAGTTTCCCAAACCTCAAAATGCCTATAAATACACAATAATTACAAAAACTATACAGATATGTTAGATGTTAATAACACAATGTACAGAATGACTAGAATAGAGCACAATACTCCCCTCTTAGGTGACCGCAGCCTTCTAACAGTCTCTCCCAACAGGACTGTGAGTAGAATATGAATTAGATAAATAGAGGCGCTGGTCTTCAATATTATGGTGCACACTGAAGAAAGAAAACTTGACTTGTGATTTGCAGAAGTTAACAACAAAATAATGTGCAGTATACTCACTCCGAAAATTTCAGAGTTCAGCGTCTTCATAAGGATATATATCCTGGTTTTCCCATGATGTGCTTTGGTATCTAGGAACAATGGAAATTGCACTGCAGGAGATTGTATCTTTAAATTGATATAAAGTGCAGTATACTCACTCCGAGTAATTCGGAATCCGGCTCCTCAAAGATAGTTGGTAACTTTAGAATACTTCCAAAAAAGGCAGCCAAAATACTTGTTGTATCAAACAAATATTTATTAAAACATATTAAAAAGCTCTTTTTCAGCTTGGCTCTACGCGTTTCAACGACTAAATCGTCTTTTTCAAGAGCAGTAAAAAACAATTGGAAGTGCTGCCTTAGGAGTATTTACAGGTGTATTTATACAGGTAATCAATGTTCCTGTTCCGGTGAGAAACACCGGAATAGGACTCACAAATAAAACATTTTATTTTTATTTTTTATTTTTTTTCGGATGGGGATAAAAATAAAAATAAAATGTTTTATTTGTGAGTCCTATTCCGGTGTTTCTCACCGGAACAGGAACATTGATTTCCTGTATAAATACACCTGTAAATACTCCTAAGGCAGCACTTCCAATTGTTTTTTACTGCTCTTGAAAAAGACGATTTAGTCGTTGAAACGCGTAGAGCCAAGCGGAAAAAGAGCTTTTTAATATGTTTTAATAAATATTTGTTTGATACAACAAGTATTTTGGCTGCCTTTTTTGGAAGTATTCTAAAGTTACCAACTATCTTTGAGGAGCCGGATTCCGAATTACTCGGAGTGAGTATACTGCACTTTATATCAATTTAAAGATACAATCTCCTGCAGTGCAATTTCCATTGTTCCTAGATACCAAAGCACATCATGGGAAAACCAGGATATATATCCTTATGAAGACGCTAAACTCTGAAATTTTCGGAGTGAGTATACTGCACATTATTTTGTTGTTAACTTCTGCAAATCACAAGTCAAGTTTTCTTTCTTCAGTGTGCACCATAATATTGAAGACCAGCGCCTCTATTTATCTAATGCCTATAAATACACCCCTCACCACACCCACAAATCAGTTTAACGTATAGCCAAGAAGTGGGGTGATAAGACAAAAGTGCGAAAGCATAAAAAATAAGGAATTGGAATAATTGTGCTTTATACAAAAAATCATAACCACCAAAAAGGGTGGGCCTCATGGACTCTTGCTAATATGAAAGAAATGAATTTATCAGGTAAGTTCTTACATAAATTATGTTTTCTTTCATGTAATTAGCAAGAGTCCATGAGCTAGTGACGTATGGGATAATGACTACCCAAGATGTGGATCTTCCACGCAAGAGTCACTAGAGAGGGAGGGATAAAATAAAGACAGCCAATTCCGCTGAAAATAATCCACACCCAAAATAAAGTTTAAATCTTATAATGAAAAAAACTGAAATTATAAGCAGAAGAATCAAACTGAAACAGCTGCCTGAAGTACTTTTCTACCAAAAACTGCTTCAGAAGAAGAAAACACATCAAAATGGTAGAATTTAGTAAAAGTATGCAAAGAAGACCAAGTTGCTGCTTTGCAAATCTGATCAACAGAAGCTTCATTCCTAAATGCCCAGGAAGTAGAAACTGACCTAGTAGAATGAGCTGTAATCCTTTGAGGCGGAGTTTTACCCGACTCGACATAAGCATGATGAATTAAAGATTTCAACCAAGATGCCAAAGAAATGGCAGAGGCCTTCTGACCTTTCCTAGAACCGGAAAAGATAACAAATAGACTAGAAGTCTTTCGGAAATTCTTAGTAGCCTCAACATAATATTTCAAAGCTCTAACTACATCCAAAGAATGCAATGATCTCTCCTTAGAATTCTTAGGATTAGGACATAATGAAGGAACCACAATTTCTCTGCTAATGTTGTTAGAATTCACAACCTTAGGTAAAAATGTAAAAGAAGTTTGCAACACCGCCTTATCCTGATGAAAAATCAGAAAAGGAGCAGATAATTCAGAAACTCTTCTAGCAGAAGAGATGGCCAAAAGAAACAAAACTTTCCAAGAAAGTAATTTAATGTCCAATGAATGCATAGGTTCAAACGGAGGAGCTTGAAGAGCCCCCAGAACCAAATTCAAACTCCAAGGAGGAGAAATTGACTTAATAACAGGTTTTATACGAACCAAAGCTTGTACAAAACAATGAATATCAGGAAGATTAGCAATCTTTCTGTGAAAAAGAACAGAAAGAGCAGAGATTTGTCCTTTCAAGGAACTTGCGGACAAACCTTTATCCAAACCATCCTGAAGAAACTGTAAAATTCTCGGAATTCTAAAAGAATGCCAGGAAAAATGATGAGAAAGACACCAAGAAATATAAGTCTTCCAGACTCGATAATATATCTTCCTAGATACAGATTTACGAGCCTGTAACATAGTATTAATCACAGAGTCAGAGAAACCTCTTTGACTAAGAATCAACCGTTCAATCTCCATACCTTTAAATTTAAGGATTTGAGATCCTGATGGTAAAAAGGACCTTGCGACAACAGGTCTGGTCTTAACGGAGGAGTCCATGGTTGGCAAGAAGCCATCCGGACAAGATCCGCATACCAAAACCTGTGAGGCCATGCTGGAGCCACCAGCAGAACAAACGAGCATTCCTTCAGAATCTTGGAGATTACTCTTGGAAGAAGAACTAGAGGCGGAAAGATATAGGCAGGATGATACTTCCAAGGAAGTGACAATGCATCCACTGCTTCCGCCTGAGGATCCCTGGATCTGGACAGATACCTGGGAGGTTTCTTGTTTAGATGAGAAGCCATCAGATCTATTTCTGGAAGTCCCCACATTTGAACAATCTGAAGAAATACCTCTGGGTGAAGAGACCACTCGCAAGGATGTAACGTTTGGCGACTGAGATAATCCGCTTCGCAATTGTCTATACCTGGGATATGAACCACAGAAATTAGACAGGAGCTGGATTCCGCCCATACCAGTATCCGAGATACTTCTTTCATAGCCAGAGGACTGTGAGTCCCTCCTTGATGATTGATATATGCCACAGTTGTGACATTGTCTGTCTGAAAACAAATGAACAATTCTCTCTTTAGAAGAGGCCATGACTGAAGAGCTCTGAAAATTGCACGGAGTTCCAAAATATTGATTGGTAATCTCACCTCCTGAGATTCCCAAACCCCTTGTGCTGTCAGAGACCCCCAAACAGCTCCCCAACCTGTTAGACTTGCATCTGTTGAAATTACAGTCCAGGTCGGAAGAACAAAAGAAGCCCCCTGAACTAAACGATGGTGATCTGTCCACCACGTCAGAGAGTGTCGTACAATCGGTTTTAAAGATATTAATTGAGATATCTTTGTGTAATCCCTGCACCACTGGTTCAGCATACAGAGCTGAAGAGGTCGCATGTGAAAACGAGCAAAGGGGATCGCGTCCGATGCAGCAGTCATAAGACCTAGAATTTCCATGCATAAGGCTACCGAAGGGAATGATTGAGACTGAAGGTTTCGACAAGCTGAGATCAATTTTAGACGTCTCTTGTCTGTCAGAGACAGAGTCATGGACACTGAATCTATCTGGAAACCTAAAAAGGTTACCCTTGTCTGAGGAATCAATGAACTTTTCGGTAAATTGATCCTCCAACCATGATCTCGAAGAAACAACACAAGTCGATTCGTATGAGATTCTGCTAAATGAGAAGACTGAGCAAGTACCAAGATATCGTCCAAATAAGGAAATACCACAATACCCTGTTCTCTGATTACAGACAGAAGGGCACCAAGAACCTTTGTAAAAATTCTTGGAGCTGTTGCTAGGCCAAACGGCAGAGCCACAAACTGGTAATGCTTGTCTAGGAAAGAGAATCTCAGAAACTGATAGTGATCTGGATGAATCGGAATATGCAGATATGCATCCTGTAAATCTATTGTGGACATATAATGCCCTTGCTGAACAAAAGGCAGGATAGTCCTTATAGTTACCATTTTGAATGTTGGTATCCTTACATAACGATTCAATATTTTTAGATCCAGAACTGGTCTGAAGGAATTCTCCTTCTTTGGTACAATGAAGAGATTTGAATAAAACCCCAGCCCCTGTTCCAGAACTGGAACTGGCATAATTACTCCAGCCAACTCTAGATCTGAAACACATTTCAGAAATGCTTGAGCCTTCGCTGGATTTACTGGGACACGGGAAAGAAAAAATCTCTTTGCAGGAGACCTTATCTTGAAGCCAATTCTGTACCCTTCTGAAACAATGTTCTGAATCCAAAGATTGTGAATTGAATTGATCCAAATTTCTTTGAAAAATCGTAATCTGCCCCCTACCAGCTGGACTGGAATGAGGGCCGCACCTTCATGTGGACTTGGGAGCTGGCTTTGGTTTTCTAAAAGGCTTGGATTTATTCCAGACTGGAGATGGTTTCCAAACTGATACAGCCCCTGTGGGTGAAGGATCAAGCTTTTGTTCCTTGTTGTGACGAAAGGAACGCAAACGATTATTAGACCTAAATTTACCTCTAGATTTTTTATCCTGTGGTAAAAAAGTTCCTTTCCCTCCAGTAACAGTTGAGATAATAGAATCCAACTGAGAACCAAATAATTTATTACCCTGGAAAGAAAGGGAAAGCAACGTTGACTTAGAAGACATATCAGCATTCCAAGTTTTAAGCCATAAAGCTCTTCTAGCTAAAATAGCTAGAGACATATACCTGACATCAACTCTAAAGATATCAAAGATGGCATCACAAATAAAGTTATTAGCATGTTGAAGAAGATTAACAATGCTATGAGAATTATGATCGGTTACTTGTTGCGCTAAAGCTTCTAACCAAAAAGTTGAAGCTGCAGCAACATCCGCTAAAGATATAGCAGGTCTAAGAAGATTACCTGAACATAAGTAAGCTTTTCTTCGAAAGGATTCAATTTTCCTATCTAAAGGATCCTTAAAGGAAGTACTATCTGCCGTAGGAATAGTAGTACGTTTAGCAAGAGTGGAGATAGCCCCATCAACCTTAGGGATTTTGTCCCAAAACTCTAATCTGTCAGATGGCACAGGATATAATTGCTTAAAACGTTTAGAAGGAGTAAATGAATTACCCAAATTATTCCATTCCCTGGAGATTACTTCAGAAATAGCATCAGGGACAGGAAAAACTTCTGGAATAACTACAGGAGATTTAAAAACCTTATTTAAACATTTAGATTTAGTATCAAGAGGACCAGAATCCTCTATTTCTAATGCAATTAAGACTTCTTTAAGTAAAGAACGAATAAATTCCATTTTGAATAAATATGAAGATTTATCAGCATCAATCTCTGAAACAGAATCCTCTGAACCAGAGGAATCATTATCAGAATCAGAATGATGATGTTCATTTAAAAATTCATCTGAAAAATGAGAAGTTTTAAAAGACCTTTTACGTTTACTAGAAGGAGGAATAACAGACATAGCCTTCTTAATGGATTTAGAAACAAAATCTCTTATGTTAACAGGAACACTCTGAGTATTAGATGTTGATGGAACAGCAACAGGTAATGTAACATTACTAAAGGAAATATTATCTGCATTAACAAGTTTGTCATGACATTCATTACAAACAACAGCTGGAGGAACAGATGCCACAAGTTTACAGCAGATACACTTAACTTTGGTAGATCCAGCACCAGGCAGCAACTTTCCAGAAGTATCTTCTGACTCAGGGTCAATCTGGGACATCTTGCAATATGTAATAGAAAAAACAACATATAAAGCAAAATTGATCAAATTCCTTAAATGACAGTTTCAGAAATGGGAAAAAATGCCAGTGAACAAGCTTCTAGCAACCAGAAGCAATAAATAATGAGACTTAAATAATGAGGAGACAAAAGTGACGCCCATCCGGAACGCCGACACTTTTGGCGCAAAAAAAACGTCAAAAAATGACGCAACTTCCGGCGACACGTATGACGCCGGAAACAGAAAATAATTTTTTGCGCCAAAAAAGTCCGCGCCAAGAATGACTCAATAAAATGAAGCATTTTCAGCCCCCGCGAGCCTAACAGCCCACAGGGAAAAAAGTCAAATTTTTAAGGTAAGGAAAAAATGATTTATTCATATGCATTATCCCAAATATGAAACTGTCTGCAATAAGTTACGTTGAACATCCTGAGTCAAGGCAAATAAATGTTTGAACACATATATTTAGAACTTTATATAAAAGTGCCTAACCATAGCTTAGAGTGTCACAGAAAATAAGACTTACTTACCCCAGGACACTCATCTACATGTAGTAGAAAGCCAAACCAGTACTGAAACGAGAATCAGTAGAGGTAATGTTATATATAAGAGTATATCGTCGATCTGAAAAGGGAGGTAAGAGATGAATCTCTACGACCGATAACAGAGAACCTATGAAATAGACCCCGTAGAAGGAGATAATTGAATTCAAATAGGCAATACTCTCCTCACATCCCTCTGACATTCACTGCACGCTGAGAGGAAAACCGGGCTCCAACCTGCTGCGGAGCGCATATCAACGTAGAATCTAGCACAAACTTACTTCACCACCTCCATAGGAGGCAAAGTTTGTAAAAACTGATTTGTGGGTGTGGTGAGGGGTGTATTTATAGGCATTTTGAGGTTTGGGAAACTTTGCCCCTCCTGGTAGGAATGTATATCCCATACGTCACTAGCTCATGGACTCTTGCTAATTACATGAAAGAAATCTTTTCTCATTAACTTTCAACCACAATCAGTTAAGTTGCGAGAAGGCCCTAATTTCTGGTTGTACTAATCCATAATATGGTAAGAACAGCTCAACAGAGCAAAGAGAAATAACAGTCCAATATTACTTCAAGAAATAAAAAAGTTCAATCAATCCAGAATATTTCAAGAACTTTGTACAGTAGAAAAACATAATAAGCACTATGAAGGATTGTATGACTGCCCAGGAAAGGAAGACCAAGAGCAACCTCTGCTGTACCAGATAAGTTCATTAAAGTCACCATCCTTGGAAATCGCTAATTAATGGCATGTCAGATTAAAGACCAAAATAATTCTTCAGACAGATAATAATATCAACTGTTCAGAGAAGACTGCAGTAATCAAGCTTTTATGGTAGATATGCTGCAAAGAAACCACTACTGAAGTTGACAAATAAGAGGCCACAAACACAGGCAGTGGACATCAAACAATTACTGAGTCAGAATGTGAGATTTTAGGTTCTAAGTTTTGCAAAAAGCAGAGAAGGTGAAGGGATGATGTCTAGATGTGTGGTTCTAACTGTGAACACTTGGGGAGGAGGTTAATAGTATGGTATGTATGACAGCAGCTTTGCAAGAATGCTTTTAAAGGGACATTGTAGTGCAAATATTACATTCTCTAACTTATTGGTTTGCAACTGCCATTAATGAATGGCTCAGCAGCCGTGTCTGCTTGGATCCAGCAAATCTCTATGGCACCCTAGCAGTAATTTTTACTATGTGTTTATCTGCTCTGCTGGGATTAACACATAGACTTGGAGGGCCAGTTGTGCTAAAATGACATGCTCTGACAAATTACCGGACTGTCCCTTTAAAAAATGTTATGCACTTTTGAGCACTAGATGACGGCAGTAGCATACTTGCATTAGAGTTCTTTGACAAAGAAGGAAAGTAATGGAATGTGCACTACATGCCTTGCCTGCCTGACATAAACCTGAAATAGATGTTTTGGCATGATTTGTACAAGAGATAAAAGCAGCCAATGAGTGCCCAGCATATAAGGAAATCCAAGACTGCTGGAAAAGCATCACAGGTGGTATCTTATGAGGTTGGTTGAGAGAATGTAAAGAGCATGTACAAAGTTTTAGCAAGGCAAAGGATTTTGATCACTGCATAACTCCATTTGTGTTATTTCATAGTTTTGATGGTATTATGAAATATAGAGAATAGTAATATAAATACAAGGGCTGCACCAAAAATACTGATGCATGTCGTTCAAATTGCACATGTTGTTGGAGTAACTCTTCCTCTATACAAATGTACTATTTAACATAGTCTCCATTACAAGTGATGCATTTGTGCCATCGTTAAACCCAACTCTCAAATCCTCTTTGAAAAAAATCATGTGTGCACTGTTGTACCCACTCCTTCACAGCCACATTCCCCTCCTCTGTGTCATAAAATCGTTGTCCCCGAAGACTGTCCTTCATTGGACCGAACAAGTCCCATGTTTCATCCCCTGTCACCAGATTGGAAATGTGTTTTTATTGATTTCAAATGCTTCAAGCAGATCAGAGCAGACTTCCACCCTTCTCTCATTCAAATCAAGGGGTCAACTGCAGAAAAGGTGCCGGTACTCATTGATTGTTGATTGATATATTCTGCTCAGTAACTTTGAGAAAAGCAAAGGAATAACATTATTTACAATGTCTGATGTATTTTGCAGCCACTCTTGTGATGATTACAAATTTTACCTGTTATGAGTTGGCACTTGGCAGAGGTGGGGGTACTCAGTACGGTCAGTACCCCCCCACACAAAAAAAGCCCTGTATATATATATCACATGCATGTTATCCTTTGAAATATATAGTAGCAGAACAATGTTGGTGTTTAAGGAGGCTATTCACATACATGGCAATATCACAGATATACAAAAAGATATAATCTACTTGGATCAGTGTTGAAGGGATATAAAACCCAAACATTAATTCAGATAGAGCATGCAGTTTTAAACAACTTTCTAATTTACTTCTGCTTCTCTTGGCAGTGGAAGTTCCTCTGTAGGGGCAATGCCCCAAAAGTTTTTTTGGGAAAAGGAAATATAAAATGCAATTATGGTGGCAAAGTTAATAGTTAATAATAAGAAAAAAGTTCACTCAGACAGGGCCTTTTTTGTAATCTGCCCTGTCTGAGAGAACTTTGCACATGCTCCTTTAAGTGATTTCTGACATCACCCTATCTGGTAACATAGGGAACCTCTAGGCTCTGACGGTCCTCTAACCTCCCATTGGCTGGGGAAAGGTTTAGACACATTTTTGGGGGGTGGGTGTTTCTGTGGAGCGCACTTGGCATCGGCATAGAGGCCTGTGCAGTAAGTCCTGGGCTGGACTAGCAGAGGAATTGAAAGCATTCCAGGATCCTGCAATATGTGGAACTATAATCTGAGGTGCAGTGGTAGATAACACAGGTCCACAAATTTCATGCACGCTCCAAGCCTCCAACTACTACATCCACAGGAAAGGCACCTGCGGGGTGGTAACAGTGGATGCGCTTACTGAGAGGCTCTATCTCCCTAGTGGGACTGATGGTATATACTAATAATGATAGAGAACTGTCTAGTAACAGCGCACATATGTGTGTATTTATATTATATATATATATATATATATATATTGTAGTAATATGGGAGGAGCCATCTGAGGGCGTTGCTTTATTTCCAGGGGTAGGGTCTAGTGTCCCACCATCTTTGAAATTGACCAGCCCCCACTGTCTTGGCATTTTCTGTTGAAAAGCAGGGACGTAAGCTCAGGCGCGTGCACATGTCTCGAGCACTATATGGCAGCAGTTTTGCAAGTTTATTGTTCATAAATTGTGACATTTAAATACAAATCTAAATTTTAAATGCATTTTTTTTAAATACAATATTTTTTTGAATACAAATCTTTAATTACAAATACATTTTTTTTTTGGTAGTATATTTCTTTTTTTTTGGCATTACACTTCCAGTATGTGTCAAAACACTGTCAAAAATAAATCTAGTTTCCATTTTGCTAAAGGACTTGTGATGTTACAACATTCTCTTCAGTGCGTGCCTGGGAAGTAGCTGCTCTTTTGCTTTCAATTAAAAGTGGAGAAGAAAAGCTGCTAATATAAAAACTGTGATTAACTAATCAAAATCATCTAATATATCATATTATAAAACAAGGTAAACATGGTAAAACATAGAGGGTGTTTAAATAAAACACCAATGCCATTATATTCTGACTTGTAAACAAAAGGTGCTATACTGTATAATTTAGTATTTTATATTTAGTATTTGCAAAATAATTTAAATATATACAAACTCTATATACATACCCTTTAGTAAATGAAACACTTTCTGATACAAAAATAGAGAGGATCCCAAACATATGGCATGTAGCTTCACTTTAGAATCCATTCTCTCCTCAGATCCTTCATTTTACAGTAGCAAACAAACATAAAAATAAGATGATGCCACATAGTGTATTAAATATATAATGAAAGTACACTTACAAGCTTAATGGCGCACAAAATAATAGGTATACAATGTGAACACAAGCTTCATTGTGATACTTTCAATGTAAACCATATTAATTTTTACACATATGTTAACTGAAAGGTTTAGAAAAAGAAAAACAATGAGATTCTTCCCTTAGATGGACTCAAAATGGTTTACACCTGTGACTGAAAATATTTCAGCTCTTGGGTGACTGTATTCTGCTCCAGTATGTGTGTGCTGAAATCTCTTTTAACTATGGACTCCATGAGCTTTGCTTTATAGTCTAGTTTTACTCAACAAAAATATTTCTTATGTGCCAGAATACCTAAAGTGCAAGACAAACTACTGATAAGAGTGTTGGAAGCCGATCCTGGGGCGGGACTTGTGAGTCGAAGCAACTATACGGAGCTTCAACTTCAGACTCGAGTAAATCTCTCTGAAGAGCCCTAAAACTCACCCCCCAGCTGAGAATCCTTGCAGGGAACACCAGCAAGTCGGACCAGGCATCGGCTGTGAGCGCAACTATCAGCTCCACCACCAGGAAAACTAGACTGGAGCAAGATACGCACCAGATGAGGTGCGGCCTCGCAAGAAAGAAGTGTACAACACCTTAACAGCCTGTGGCGACGCAGCAACATATAGCAAGTTCCATTGAGGTCTAACTGCTCCCACGACTACAAAACACTAGACCCGCTAAAACAACACCCTTACGGGACATGTAGTGTCACGCATCCACACTATTACTTAGAAATTTTAAATTTGCCCTGGCCTTAACTGACATCTGGAGGGAAAGAAACCCCGAAGCACAAGATTTCACCTGTTTATCGCCATCTAAATCCACACTATCACATATAGATAGATTGATTTCAACCTCCCTCTGTCTCTGAGTCACGAATTGACCATATCAGATCACGCCCTGTTCACCCTCATAGTATCTGCCAAAAAAGCCTGCAGGTGGACATTCCCCACCCATCTTTACCATAACCCACATTTATGCAACTACCTGGTAGGAGAGTGGCACACATTCTGGAATATAAACGACATCTCCCTGTTTTGGGATACGGCAAAAGCGGTGCTAAGAGGGGTGGTGACGGCATATACAGCAAGGTTAACCAAAAAATGCAGACAAAGAGGAGACTTACTCTTACGACAGATATTAAATGCAAGGAATCAATACTTACGTAACCCAACTCCGTTAAACAGAAAGAAATATAGAGAGGTAAAAACACTCAAGGATACCCACATAATTCAAACATCCACTAGCGCACACAACCAACTACAGGATAAATTCTACCGATATGGAAACCGCACAGGAAAACTTCTTGCGAGAATAACCAAACTAGTCAGAAAACGCAACACCATAGTAGCCATAAAAAACAATGACAGACTCCTTACCAAAGAGACGGACATACACACTGCGTTTGTATCCTATTATGCGGACCTCTACAGCGGACAACAAATTGACAAGACAGACAAAGAGAAATTCTGGCAAAACATTTGTCTACCCCAATTGGATGACAATCAACTAGAGAGCCTTAATGCCCCAATTATGCCCATAGAGGTAACTTGTGCAGTCGAGGAATTACCTCTGGATAAAACTCCAGGTTCGGATGGACTCCCAGGGGAGTTTTACAAGCTCATGACATCAGAAATAACAGACACCCTAACAGCACTTTTCAATGGGATATTGGGGGTCACGGTAAGGACATTGAACAGATTTTTAGAGGCAAACATAACGGTCATACCCAAACCTGACAAAGCAGTATATCAGTCTGCTTCCACAAGAACACAAGGGTGCTTTAAAAAAAATGTGAATGGCCATTTGGCTGATTGTGAATATAACCTCTTTATATCTATCTGGTGGTTCTACACATGAGGTGCCCCTTTGTTCTTTTTATCATTCTAGAGACCCCTTATCAACATCTTCCTACAGACCCATTTCCTTACTTAACTCGGACTAAAAACTGTTTACCAAAATACTGGCCAATAGACTAGCAGACATCCTACCCACAATCATACACAAAGACCAGACAGGATTCATAAAAGGTAGATCCTCAGTAGTCAATATGAGGAAGCTATAACTTATTTTAACCCACTACTGGATTAAATCCAACAATAATCATTTGAACACACTAGAAGAGGCATGCCTAGTACTTGTAGACGCCTTTGATAAAATATTATGGGACCATCTCAATACCCCCCTAGACAAGTTTGGAATACGAGGGCCCTTTTTAAATGCCATTCACACTATCTATAAAGATCCACAAGCGGCGATATTAATCAATGGTACACCCTCTAAACCATTTGTACTTCAAAGAAGCACTAGGGAAGATTGTTCCCTATCCCCCTTGCTATTTGACCTCGCACTTGAACCCTTGGCCCACAGGATTAGAGAGGAGACAGATGGACTATGTGTGGGTGGGGAGACTGTCCATCTGTCTTTCTTTGCGGATGACATGCTCCTATACTCCAAGAGGCCTCGAACCAATATACCAAAAATAATGGAAATTATTACAGAATTTAGCAAAATTTCAGGGTACCAGATAAACAAAAGAAAATCAGAACTATTATGGCTTAATAATAAGAACCCATCCCTACCCCAAATATCCAACTTCAAATTAGTCACCGACAAATTTAAATACCTAGGTATAACCCTTACCAAAGATCCTAGACAATGGTACGACAACAACCTTGGACCCCTGCTTAGAGTGCTAAAGCAAATCCTATCCAATTGGAAGAACCTTCCACTCAGCCTTTCAGGCCGAATTGGACTGGTGAAGATTATTTTTCCTAGACTGTTATACACCTTACAGATGTTACCAGAACTTATTCATAGGAAAGACCTTAAAACACTTAATAAGGCAATATTAACCTTTAAATGGAACAAGAAAAATCACAGAATAAGTTTCACCAAAATTACAGGTGCAGTAACCTTGGGGGGATTTGGACTATCCAACATTGAACATGATAATTAGGCAGCACTGACAAAATATGTTATAGACTGGTTCCTACATAAAGAACACTTCACAAATATAAAACTAAAGGAGCAACTCATTGCATCATGGTCTTTAACTATGCTACCACATATGACACCATCACAGGCTGAGGCAATTGTGAAGGACGCCCCTTTACTACACCAACCCATTAAGGCATGGTGGAAAATATGCAAAATAAATAGAAACCACACATAGACACACCCTCTATTTAAACATTCAAGGCAACCCAGACTTTCCAGCAGGTTTCACCACTAAAACATTTAGACAATGGAGTGAGAAAGGGATTAAGACGCTACGACAGGTCCTCTCAGGTGATGGACAAACTATAAAGCCCTTTAGAGAACTCCAAATGGAGTTTCACTTGCCCCAAACCCACCATTTCACCTTCCTGCAAATGCATCACTATGTCACAGATCTCCTAAAATGCAACATGCCAGCGATAGACATCGATATTTATAAATATATAACCCTACCTAAAGGGGGTCTAACATCTATAAAATATACATATAATCTATTGCAAGATTATTGTAAACAATCCATAAAGACACGCCTACTGAGAACATGGAAACTACTCCTTAAAGGATTACTTTCTGTTATAATTTTTAAGCTAAACAACTAACATATTAAAGTTAATAAACATTAATTAAAACCTACTGACCTATATTTTTTCCAAAACGAAGTTTCATAACGTTCTAAAAGTTATATCTTTTATTCGCCGATGATGTCACGTTATCCTGCCCACTATTTTCAGCACTGCATGTTCAAAATACTTAAACCAATAACTTTGTGTTTAAAGCGCCATTTTGAAACCTAGGTATTGTAAACGGATTGGTACAGAGCAAAGGATTCCAACGGAGTGGGTTTGGAAAACAATTAAATTTGCAGACAAGATTTCTGATATACGGTAGAGATATGTTAATGAAATGCTATTGATAAAAAGCGTATTTGGGGTATTTAGTTAGTAACGGGCATAGAAAAACATAATTTATGTAAGAACTTACCTGATAAATTCATTTCTTTCATATTAGCAAGAGTCCATGAGCTAGTGACGTATGGGATATACATTCCTACCAGGAGGGGCAAAGTTTCCCAAACCTCAAAATGCCTATAAATACACCCCTCACCACACCCACAAATCAGTTTAACGCATAGCCAAGAAGTGGGGTGATAAGAAAAAAGTGCGAAAGCATAAAAAATAAGGAATTGGAATAATTGTGCTTTATACAAAAAAATCATAACCACCACAAAAAAGGGTGGGCCTCATGGACTCTTGCTAATATGAAAGAAATGAATTTATCAGGTAAGTTCTTACATAAATTATGTTTTCTTTCATGTAATTAACAAGAGTCCATGAGCTAGTGACGTATGGG